>NC_064645.1:401554473-401857503 GCF_023864345.2 Schistocerca serialis cubense
TCGCGCCGCACGAGCCCCGTGAGTGGCGAAACACTCTCTGTCCCGGGGTGACCGGAGGAATACCGAACGACCTGAGCATTACCCGTGAGGTACGGCCGCACTTTCCTCTGGATGAGGCAGGGCTACAACGAGTTATCAAAAGCACACGTCTTCGCAGTAGCTAACGGAGAGTGCGACGTAACCTCGTTACAGCGCCGCCGCGTCTTCTATTCAGTGGGCAATCCCTTCTTCTAATTTATTTCTGCTGCAGGGTACACTGACAGAAGGGTAAAGTATTAGACCATAAAATACCAGTCCTATGTTTATAAATTCTGTGGAGATGTTCGTCACATAACTGGTATCAATGATTTTACAACCATTCATTCGGAATTCATATCCATCCTCAACACCACTATCTGTAGTGTGCGTACTGTAAGACCTTCGGTACACACACTATCAGATTATTTGACTTGTAGCTCTAACGAAGTAGGCGAGTGTCAGCAATATGTCTCGTGGTCTTATCGTGGCGTGTTTATCTTCTGCCGTTAGGTCAGACGATAGAAATGAAACTTGCACGCTTAGAGTAGCAGATTGACGGTGACTAACTTTAAACAGAACTTGATTAATTTTCACACACATTTATTAAAATAATAACAACATAAAATTACTTAACTTGATTCTGGATGCTATTTACAATTGACAATCTGAAGCTCCTTTGGTCTTGGTACGTTAATCTTATTCTCACATATCTCTGATACTTGACAAAGTGTCTATACACTTATCTTCATGGCTATGTGCAGGAATATGATAATCTTGTTAGGCGCAGACTAAAACTTGACTATAGACTAATGCAGACTAATGCAGACTGACTAATCGGAGGTCGGTACACTCGTTATAATACCTCGGGCGTTCAGGTATCACTGCGCGAATGTGATCCGCGAGGAGAAAAGGTTCTACGTTAACAGCAATCTCATTTGCTGCATTACATATTAATACGCGGATCGGCGGAAGCAGAATTTGGTCCGTCTCTAAGACAGCACCATCTCGTAGTGCGGAGACGGACGAGCGCTGCGCCTGCGCTGTTGTGCTTAACGGGGCGCTCTCTATTGGGAAAGTTGTGTATGCGCTGACTGCGCGGAACTATGTACAGAACACTATCATATCTGACCTACCACTAGATAGTGTATTCGTTGTGGTTTGGGACCAAACACCCACCATTTCTCGTTTACTTATTTATTTATTTATTGTTCTGTGGGACCAAATTATGAAAAAGTCTCCATGGTCATGGAACGAGTCAATACATGAAATTATTACACGATAGTAGAAACAGATAAAATGAAATATAAGAAACATATTCAGGTGACAAGTCGTAAATTTAAATAAAGAAAATCAACAATGTAACACTGGAATTTGCTTAACTTTTCAGCTCTTCCAGGAGCTCATCGACAGAATAGAAGGAGTGAGCCATGAGGAAACTCTTCAGTTTAGACTTAAAAGTGTTTGGGCTACTACTAAGATTTTTGAGTTCTTGTGGTAGCCTATTGAAAATTGATGCAGCAGAATACTGCACTCCTTTCTGCAAAAGAGTCAAGGAAGTGCATTCCACATGCAGATTTGATTTCTGCCTAGTATTAACTGAGTGAAAGCTGCTAACTCTTGGAAATAAGCTAACATTGCTAACAACAAACGACATTAAAGAAAATATATACTGTGAGGGAAATGTCAGAATTCCCAGACTACTGAATAGGGGTCGACAAGAGGTTCTCGAACTTACACCACATATAGGTCGAACAGCCAGTTTTGAGCCAAAAACACCCTTTTTGAATCAGAAGAATTACCCCAAAAAATACCATACGACATAAGTGTATGAAAATATGCGAGGTAGACTACTTCTCGTGTTGAACTGTCACTTATTTCAGATACTGTTCTAATGGTAAATAAAGCAGCATTTAGTTTCTGAACAAGATCCTGAACATGGGCTTTCCACAACAGCTTACTATCCATCCGAACGCCTAGGAACATGAACTGTTCCGTCTCGCTTATAATATGCCCATTCTGTCTGATCAAAATATCGGTTCTTGTTGAATTTTGACTTAGAAACTGTAAAAACTGAGTCTTACTGTGATTTAGCATCAAATTATTTTCCACAAGCCACGAACTTATTTCATGAACTACATTATTTGACACTGTTAAAATATTACACACAAGATCCTTCACTACCAAGCTGTTGTCATCAGCAAACATAAAAATTTCTTACAATGTTTGAAACACATGATATATGTTCAAAGTTCCGAGACCATTTTATTCTTGTCGTATAAACGACGGTAGCGCAGTAAATACGGTGGCATCTTGAACTGTTGTTGTTGTTGTTGTTGTGGTCTTCAGTCCTGAGACTGGTTTGATGCAGCTCTCCATGCTACTCTATCCTGTGCAAGCACCTTCATCTCCCAGTACCTACTGCAACCTACATCCTTCTGAATCTGCTTAGTGTATTCATCTCTTGGTCTCCCTCTACGATTTTTACCCTCCACGCTGCCCTCCAATACTAAATTGGTGATCCCTTGATGCCTCAGAACATGTCCTACCAACCGATCCCTTCTTCTGGTCAAGTTGTGCCACAAACTTCTCTTCTCCCCAATCCTATTCAATACTTCCTCATTAGTTATGTGATCTACCCATCTAATCTTCAGCATTCTTCTGTAGCACCACATTTCAAAAGCTTCTATCCTCTTCTTGTCCAAACTATTTATCGTCCATGTTTCACTTCCATACATGTCTACACTCCATACAAATACTTTCAGAAATGACTTCCTGACACTTAAATCAATACTGGATGTTAACAAATTTCTCTTCTTCAGAAACGCTTTCCTTGCCATTGCCAGCCTACATTTTATATCCTCTCTACTTCGACCATCATCAGTTATTTTGCTCCCCAAATAGCAAAACTCCTTTACTACTTTAAGTGCCTCATTTCCTAATCTAATTCCCTCAGCATCACCCGACTTAATTAGACTACATTCCATTATCCTTGTTTTGCTTTTGTTGGTGTTCATCTTATATCCTCCTTTCAAGATACTGTCCATTCCACTCAACTGCTCTTCCAAGTCTTTTGCTGTCTCTGACAGAATTACAATGTCATCGGCGAACCTCAAGGTTTTTATTTCTTCTCCATGAATTTTAACACCTACTCCGAATTTTTCTTTTGTTTCCTTTACTGCTTGCTCAATATACAGATTGAACAACATCGGGGAGAGGATACAACCCTGTCTTACTCCCTTCCCAACCACTGCTTCCCTTTTATGTCCCTCGACTCTTATAACTGCCATCTGGTTTCTGTACAAATTGTAAATAGCCTTTCGCTCCCTGTATTTTACCCCTGCCACCTTTAGAATTTGAAAGAGAGTATTCCAGTCAACATTGTCAAAAGCTTTCTCTAAGTCTACAAATGCTAGAAACGTAGATTTGCCTTTCCTTAATCTTTCTTCTAAGATAAGTCGTAAGGTCAATATTGCCTCACGTGTTCCAGTGTTTCTACGGAATCCAAACTGATCTTCCCCGAGGTTGGCTTCTACTAGTTTTTCCATTCGTCTGTAAAGAATTCGTGTTAGTATTTTGCAGCTGTGACTTATTAAGCTGATAGTTCGGTAATTTTCACATCTGTCAACACCTGCTTTCTTTGGGATTGGAATTATTATATTCTTCTTGAAGTCTGAGGGTATTTCGCCTGTTTCATACATCTTGCTCACCAGATGGTAGAGTTTTGTCAGAACTGGCTCTCCCACGGCCGTCAGTAGTTCTAATGGAACGTTGTCTACTCCCGGGGCCTTGTTTCGACTCAGGTCTTTCAGTGCTCTGTCAAACTCTTCACGCAGTATCGTATCTCCCATTTCATCTTCATCTACATCCTCTTCCATTTCCATAATATTGTCCTCAAGTACATCGCCCTTGTATAGACCCTCTATATACTCCTTTCACCTTTCTGCTTTCCCTTCTTTGCTTAGAACTGGGTTTCCATCTGAGCTCTTGATATTCATACAAGTCGTTCTCTTATCTCCAAAGGACTCTTTAATTTTCCTGTAGGCGGTATCTATCTAACCCCTAGTGAGATAGGCCTCTACATCCTTACATTTGTCCTCTAGCCATCCCTGCTTAGCCATTTTGCACTTCCTGTCGATCTCATTTTTGAGACGTTTGTATTCCTTTTTGCCTGTTTCACTTACTGCATTTTTATATTTTCTCCTTTCATCAATTAAATTCAATATTTCTTCAGTTACCCAAGGATTTCTACTAGCCCTCGTCTTTTTACCTACTTGATCCTCTGCTGCTTTCACTACTTCATCCCTCAAAGCTACCCATTCTTCTTCTACTGTATTTATTTCCCCCATTCCTGTCAATTGATCCCTTATGCTCTCCCTGAATCTCTGTACAACCTCTGGTTCTTTTAGTTTATCCAGGTCCCATCTCCTTAAATTCCCACCTTTTTGCAGTTTCTTCAGTTTTAATCTACAGGTCATAACCAATAGATTGTGGTCAGAGTCCACATCTGCCCCTGGAAATGTCTTACAGTTTAAAACCTGGTTCCTAAATCTCTGTCTTACCATTATATAATCTATCTGATACCTTTTAGTATCTCCAGGGTTCTTCCATGTATACAACCTTCTTTCATGATTCTTAAACCAAGTGTTAGTTATGATTATGTTGTGCTCTGTGCAAAATTCTACCAGGCGGCTTCCTCTTTCATTTCTGTCCCCCAATCCATATTCACCTACTATGTTTCCTTCTCTCCCTTTTCCTACACTCGAATTCCAATCACCCATGACTATTAAATTTTCGTCTCTCTTCACAATCTGAATAATTTCTTTTATTTCATCATACATTTCTTCAATTTCTTCGTCATCTGCAGAGCTAGTTGGCATATAAACTTGTACTACTGTAGTAGGTGTTTGCTTCGTATCTATCTTGGCCACAATAATGCGTTCACTATGCTGTTTGTAGTAGCTTACCCGCATTCCTATTTTCCTATTCATTATTAAACCTACTCCTGCATTACCCCTATTTGACTTTGTGTTTATAACCCTGTAGTCACCTGACCAGAAGTCTTGTTCCTCCTGCCACCGAACTTCACTAATTCCCACTATATCTAACTTCAACCTATCCATTTCCCTTTTTAAATTTTCTAACCTACCTGCCCGATTAAGGGATCTGACATTCCACGCTCCGATCCGTAGAACGCCAGTTTTCGTTCTCCTGATAACGACATCCTCTTGAGTAGTCCCCGCCCGGAGATCCGAATGGGGGACTATTTTACCTCCGGAATATTTTACCCAAGAGGACGCCATCATCATGTAATCATACAGTAAAGCTGCATGCCCTCGGGAAAAATTACGGCTGTAGTTTCCCCTTGCTTTCAGCCGTTCGCAGTACCAGCACAGCAAGGCCGTTTTGGTTATTGTTACAAGGCCAGATCAGTCAATCATCCAGACTATTGCCCTTGCAACTACTGAAAAGGCTGCTGCCCCTCTTCAGGAACCACACGTTTGTCTGGCCTCTCAACAGATACCCCTCCGTTGTGGTTGCACCTACGGTACGGCTATCTGTATCGCTGAGGCACGCAAGCCTCCCCACCAACGGCAAGGTCCATGGTTCATGGGGGGGGCATCTTGAACTAAGAATTGTAAATAACAGCAGTACCTTGTATAACGAAGCAGTGTGTTCGCAACGGTAGTGATCGGATCATGTTGTTGAGTTTGTAGCAGAACCTATATCTTTGAAACTAAACAGAGCTATGTGCGATTTGCGTTCATCTTATGTTTCGTGAACACAGCAAAAAGAATTAACTCTTTTTCTTGCTATCCCCATTGTATCCAGTGGCCACCGTGAAAAGTCCCGTATATCTTATTATCTGTAATTTGATTTTAATACACTGATGGATAAAAATATCGCATCACCAAGAAGAAGTTGTGCGACATAAACGGAAATTGGTAGGCGTGTTTCCACGTCTGAAAGATGATACTGTAACGTCCCCTTAGAAAAATTATTGAATTACTGTGCTGATAAACCTCTTACATTATTTGATTTTCAAACAGCTGAGCAAAACTGAACGTACTCAGACATTACTCTCTTTACTTATTCTGATCAACACTAAACTGACACACAATATTTTTTAGCGCAACGCAATCTGACTTTAAATAATCCCTACAAAAGAATGGCCCTGACTAACATTAAACTATACCTTTCACAAATCACTTACCTCACAAAAATCTTCGTTACTCAAGCTACTGCAATACAGCGAGCGCCACTACTGCGAGCTAACAAAAGATTCAACCTACTGAAGGCACTAACTACTGATAGGCATAGTTAGCAAATGAAAGATTTTGATAGAGAAAAAACAATGTATTTACCTTAATATTGTCTAAAATTCATTTTTTATATATATATATATATATATATATATATATATATATATATATATATATATATATATATATATATATATATATATCAGTTTATGACATCCAGTCTTACAATTTTACTGTCTCTGTCCAGATCATCCGCTCTCAAAATTCCACCATCTCTCTCCCCACATCCACCACAGCTGGCGGCTCACCTCCAACTGCGCAACGCTACGCGCTATTAACATCCAGCTGCCCAACACTACAATGGCCAACAACAATGCAAACCAGCCACAGACTGCACACAGAACAGCCAGTGATTTTCATACAGAGCGCTACAAGGCGTTACCAATAAGAAAACCTAAACAGCCTACTTACAATACTTATTCTAATTTCGCGCCAGTCGAATAGCTTTAAATACACGCTGTAACGATCGCGAGCGGTACTTACCTCTGAGATTGGAATTGGTGAGTTGCAGGTAGTCACGTATGCCTTTAAGGGGACAAAGACACTGTTACGATGACGACGAACGAGTCGTCGCTGATGTTGACTGGTGGCCAATGCTAAATAGAAACATATAAATCACAGCACGTTTGTCAGTAACGTCGATAAGGTGCTGGCTGGCTGCATGGTCTGGGTCTGCAACGTCTAAAATTATTAGAAGTCGTTGGTAAAAAATAATATACAGAGGGATCCAAAAAATGTATCCACTGTTTAAAAGCCCATAACTTGCAAACCAATTGACGGCGTTATCTCGTTTTTGGTGAAAGTGTAGCTTAAAGTCCAACTTAAAAAGGTACCACTGTAGGTGTTCGAAATGATCACCATTAACATCCACACACAAACGATGCCACCGAACTGCAGCACGAACAACTGACTGCAATGTGTTCAGTTGGATATTTGCACATGACTGTACGATGGATTCTCGAACTTCATCCAATGTGCGTGGCTTTTGTTGACAAACGACGTCCTTTAGTGTTACCCACAGGTAAAAGTCCAGAGGAGTTAGGTCTGGGGAACGTGGTGGATACTCCACAGCACCTCTACAGCCTATCCATCTTCCTGGTAGATTTTCGTCGATATACGCCCTAACACGATTTTGGTAGTGGGCTGGGGCACCATCTTGTTGAAAGTAAACTCTTCCGTCTCCATACAAGTCTCAGATGGCAGGTAAAATGGATGTATGAAGCTTCTGAAGGTACACCTCACCGGTAACTGTCCCGTCAAAGAAGAATGGCCTAATCAAGCCCCGGTAAGACAACCCACACCACACATTTACTGTTGGCAAATTCACGGCTTTGTCTACGTTCGGATTTTCTGCGGCCCAGTAGATTCAATTGTGGCGATTTACTGTACCATTGAGTTTGAACTATGCCTCATCAGACCACACAATCACCTCTGCAAACTCTTCAGCGTTGCGCACCATGTTAGTAAACCACTCGCAATACTCCATTCTATACGGACTATCTGGCGACTGTTATCTGACAAAACAAAACGCAATACAACGCTTGTGTGGCGATTGCCGGAACTACAAACTATTACACTACCAAATATGAGACATCTCCGTCAATTAGTTTGCCAGTTATGGACTTTTAAACAGTGGATACATTTTTGGACCCATCTGTATATTGTACTTAACTGGTTGTACGGGATTCTTCTTGGCTGCATACATATAATTATAAACAGATAGCTATTGAGACCTCAGCTATGCCATACGTTGCCGCGCGGGATTAGCCGAGCGGTCTAGGGCGCTGCAGTCACGGACTGAGCGGCTGATCCCGGCGGAGGTTCGAGTCCTCCCCCGGGCATGGGTGTGTGTGTTTGTCTTTAGGATGATTTAGGTTAAGTAGTGTGTAAGCTTAGGGACTGATGACCTTAGCAGTTAAGTCCCATAAGATTTCATACACATTTGAACATTTTATGCCATACGTTACTAAGCGACTCGCGGTTCCTGCAATACTAGTACGGACCGCGGTCCATAACTGCAACCCTTAACAAGTGTGGTATCGAACGTTGATACCACAGACACCATTATCAACACCTCACTGAGTTTGAACGACGTTCTGTAATAAGGGTACGAGAAGCTCGATGTTCCTCATGCGGCTTTCCAGAAAGACTTGGCAGGAATGTAGCCAGTGCACATGTTTGCCGGCAGCGGAGGTCACGAGGGTGTACAGTTGCAAGAAGACCTGGTTCCAACGACCACGTGGCACTACCGCAGGGGAAAACCATCATGTCCGTAGTATAGCTTTGGCGCATCGTACTGTGTTCCACAGCAATCTGAGCAGCAAACGGCACACAGTGACACAGCCAACTGTTACGAAGTAATTCAATTATAGCACCGGGCCAGAAGCCCTGTAGCGTGCGTTCCACTGACCTCAAACCATCACCATTTGCGACTTCAGTAGCGTCGAGCGAGAATCCGTCGGACGGGAGGGTGGATGTCAGTCGTGTTTTCTGATTAAAGTTGATTCTATCTCGGTGCCAATGACGGCGGTGTATTGATTAGAAGGAGACCAATTGAGGGCCTGAACCAACTTGTCTGCGTGCTAGATACACTGGACCCACAGCTGGAGTTATATACTGGGGTGCGATTTTGTGTAACAGCAGGAACACTGTCGTAGTTATCCCACTGATCTTGACTGGAAATATGTACTTCAAACCTGAGATTGGGCTTAATAGGCTCCCATCCAGGAGATCTTTCCAGGGAGTGTTTTCCAATAGGATAACGTTCACCCCACATAGCGCTGTTGTAATTCAGCAGGTTCCACAGATTGTTGACATGCTGATATGGCCTACTCCGTCACCAGATCTGTCTCGAATGGAGGAAATACGGACATCATCCGACCGCAACTCCAACGCCATCCAGAAGCTGCAATAACTCTCCCTGTAGAAATATCTTCTTGAAATTTCATTATTACACATTAATTATTCTTTGTTGCTGCGATTTCTTTCCAAGAGTGTAATGAGTTACAATGAAATGAATACCCTTAGCTGCATACAGGTGTTGATATAAGTCAACGAGGACAATTGAAAATGTCCTGCTTACATGTCAGACGTTCTATCCATCTTTTTTCTTTTTTTTTCGATATAGTTCGTTGTGTTTGGTCTGGGCGGACGTTACAAGACATCCGTTGACGTTGATCGTTGACTCCTTGACTCAGTGTTTTTTTTTTTTTTTTTTTTTTTTTTTTTTTTTTTTTTTTTTTTTTTACAGAGAGCACGCAACCCCCTGACCGAAAACGCTGAGCTACCGTGCCGGCGTGTCAGCGACCGATGACGCAGAGGACAGGGCGACTGCAGGGACTTACCTCTGGCACGCTTCCCGTGAGACCCACATTCGCAACTTATTGTCCCGCACTATATTCATAGTGCTCCTGCCCATTATACTCATTACTCGCGGCCTCTTGCCGATTCCCGTAAGAGTTCGGGCACTGTTTGTGCATCCGCCGGAGAAAGATGGCCAAATGGCCGGTGAGCCTTAACTATATATAGTAAGATGAACTTCCTGCTGTGTCGAGTGAAAGATATTACCCGCAATTTCATAGTATGGCGAAAGCCAAGCGCAGAAGCTGAGAAGTCATCGCAGGTCAGCGGAGAAGTATGGTGACCCAGGAACGTAAAAATATTAAACTGCATTGCAAGAAATGATTTGCATGACAACAACAGGGATAATCGTACTTCGCAAAAAATTACACTGTAGGTTCAACTTGTGAATGACGTTGCCGCTGCGCGCTGTTGCCGGGCTATTATAACGTCACTAGAGCGTCCATTTCCAACAGCTTAATTAGCCGGGACATATAAACAAAAACTTCAAATAATATTAGCAGAAGTCGTTGGTCACTTTCTAAAAATATTAAAACACTTATTGCATCATATACACTCCTGGAAATGGAAAAAAGAACACATTGACACCGGTGTGTCAGACCCACCATACTTGCTCCGGACACTGCGAGAGGGCTGTACAAGCAATGATCACACGCACGGCACAGCGGACACACCAGGAACCGCGGTGTTGGCCGTCGAATGGCGCTAGCTGCGCAGCATTTGTGCACCGCCGCCGTCAGTGTCAGCCAGTTTGCCGTGGCATACGGAGCTCCATCGCAGTCTTTAACACTGGTAGCATGCCGCGACAGCGTGGACGTGAACCGTATGTGCAGTTGACGGACTTTGAGCGAGGGCGTATAGTGGGCATGCGGGAGGCCGGGTGGACGTACCGCCGAATTGCTCAACACGTGGGGCGTGAGGTCTCCACAGTACATCGATGTTGTCGCCAGTGGTCGGCGGAAGGTGCACGTGCCCGTCGTCCTGGGACCCGACCGCAGCGACGCACGGATGCACGCCAAGACCGTAGGATCCTACGCAGTGCCGTAGGGGACCGCACCGCCACTTCCCAGCAAATTAGGGACACTGTTGCTCCTGGGGTATCGGCGAGGACCATTCGCAACCGTCTCCATGAAGCTGGGCTACGGTCCCGCACACCGTTAGGCCGTCTTCCGCTCACGCCCCAACATCGTGCAGCCCGCCTCCAGTGGTGTCGCGACAGGCGTGAATGGAGGGACGAATGGAGACGTGTCGTCTTCAGCGATGAGAGTCGCTTCTGCCTTGGTGCCAATGATGGTCGTATGCGTGTTTGGCGCCGTGCAGGTGAGCGCCACAATCAGGACTGCATACGACCGAGGCACACAGGGCCAACACCCGGCATCATGGTGTGGGGAGCGATCTCCTACACTGGCCGTACACCACTGGTGATCGTCGAGGGGACACTGAATAGTGCACGGTACATCCAAACCGTCATCGAACCCATCGTTCTACCATTCCTAGATCGGCGAGGGAACTTGCTGTTCCAACAGGACAATGCACGTCCGCATGTATCCCGTGCCACCCAACGTGCTCTAGAAGGTGTACGTCAACTACCCTGGCCAGCAAGATCTCCGGATCTGTCCCCCATTGAGCATGTTTGGGACTGGATGAAGCGTCGTCTCACGCGGTCTGCACGTCCAGCACGAACGCTGGTCCAACTGAGGCGCCAGGTGGAAATGGCATGGCAAGCCGTTCCACAGGACTACATCCAGCATCTCTACGATCGTCTCCATGGGAGAATAGCAGCCTGCATTGCTGCGAAAGGTGGATATACACTGTACTAATGCCGACATTGTGCATGCTCTGTTGCCTGTGTCTATGTGCCTGTGGTTCTGTCAGTGTGATCATGTGATGTATCTGACCTCAGGAATGTGTCAATAAAGTTTCCCCTGCTGTTGTGCTGTTGTTAATGTGATGTATCCTATCTCGAACAATCAATACTGAAAAATTTCACTTTTTTCGCTTTTTGTATACTTTACAATTCGATCAGTAATTTGCGAACAGGCAATGTTAAGTAGTGGATATGAGGGTGTAGTGTGTGAACAGTATTGTGTCGCAAATGACAATGCAGCGACATCTCTTAATTAAGTGGCTCTGAGCACTATGGGACTTAACATCTATGGTCATCAGTCCCCCTAGAACTTAGAAATACTTAAACCTAACTAACCTAAGGACATCACACAACAATCAGTCATTCTTAATTAAGTGTTCAGGAGATTCTCCAGAATGTTTTGAAGAAGTGAAAAGTGGGTGCAAAGTTTGTACCGTACATCTCAAGTCCTGAACAAAGTCACAATGCATCACTGCCTGCAGTGAAATGATTGAAATGAAAATGGCGATCTATTGTTTTCTGGAATAGATTATCACGGGTGATGAAACTCTGTGTTATAAAAAGTACTCTGCCACAAAGCGACAAAGTGCAGAGATTTGCATGAAGGGTCAAGGCTTCGACGACGTAATCGCCATTCAAGCCGATGTGTCCCGAGTATTCTCGAAGAAGGACTTTTCTGACGTTTTCACATGGTTCAATGAACGTTCTGTGTTATACCCCGGCGTAACATCTAGAACACCTGCAACATTAAAACCACCATCTTAAGTTTTCTCTATTTATATTTGTCCTGTAACGAAACTTTTTCGACTGATAGGGTGTATATCTTCAAATAGCATCACAGATATCCATCTGAAAGTGACAAATCATGGTACCGGACAAGTGCTACATCACCTAACGGTTTTCTGCTGAGTAATTGCCCTCTAAACAACATCCCACACGAACAAACCAGCTGCAACTTTACCTGATGTTACTCACATCTTAGGTAATAGGGTTATGCACGGCTCTGTTCAAAAAGAATTACTCGATATAGTATTAGGGTCGAGCTTCGCAAGCTTGCTTTCATGACCAGCAAATGACAAGCAAATAATACTCTGTAGCTATGATCGTGCACTCAACATTGGCTGCAATTGCGAATCAATAAAATACGCTGGAGTATTAAAGAGAACATAAATGAACAATTGATAAAAAGCTCCTATTGTAACATCTGTAATTGGTGTAGACCGCACCAAAGAATTATGTCGAAAAATGTTTATTCGTGGACGTATATCTTAACTAAATGGGAAGTGGTTTTACGGTATCCAGTTAAAGTACAAGGAGAAAATAATCTTATGAAATGCAATAAAGCTGCGTTGAGAGCGTTACGAGAGTGGTAGCGGATTCCCCACGCAGATCTGCCTTCTTCAAGGACAGTCGTAAAAGAGCTAGCCTTCGTCAAGATCTCAGACAGGTCTGCCTTCTTCAAGTACTCGACGTAAGTGGCCAGAATCGTTCCCTTGATGACATCGCTCTAAAAGCGTTCCTCTTCACTTGACGTCAGTAGTATTCCACCACTGCCTGCTTCTTCACTGGCTGAAGACTGACCCCATCAGAAATATATCGTTCTTACGTTCTACAGACATGATTCAACTCAACTTTACCACTTTCCACAATGAACTACTACATTACAAGAATATTTAAACAAGGACATGTTCTAATATTCGCTCATAAACAGATCAGTTGTAATAAATATAATAATAGCTTGTTCATAAATAAATAAGCCAGCATTTTTGCCAAGTGCACTCACATTAAATGACAGACTGTCATTAAATATTGTTTAAACAATTATTTCCATTTGCCTAATAAAAGCGTGTTTTGATTCTCTTTTCAATAACGTGTCAAGGAACACTTGCGACTGACTACTTCTTACTTCACTACGATTTTATGTTAGCAATTGTAATCAATAGTTAAATAAATACCTGGGAAAAATAATAACATTTTTATTAAATAAACACACGAGTATGACAAAATATGAGGTATTCGTGCTGCATTCATTTGCTGTGTGATTGTGGAGAATACACTATTGTGACAAATATGCGCATAATGAAAAAGATATAAAATACGTCATATGGGGTGGCTTTCAGGGGCGATATCACCTGTGATATCGCTTGTTGAAATCGCGTGAAGCGTTTAAAAGTTATTAATTCAGAGATTCATCGTGCACATATTTAGTCACTGTGAAATATTAACTTCCGTAGTTTTAAAAAATATTGTAGTTACTGTTGTGTCATTGAATTTTACAGATATTGTGAGGGCCGTAGCTTAGCCATCTTTTAGATTGTCTCAGAGCCCGCAATTGACGGTGCATCCCGCATTCTGCTAAGCCAACGAACATAGTCCAGCTCCATTCTGGGATTTTCCCCGTTTCCTGTCAGGCCTTTGTACCCAGGCTCACCAGAAGCGGTCGCCTCTCCTTGCACGTTCACGCCGCTCCCCTGGTCCCGCCTCCAACTGCAGAGACCGCATAACAGGCGCTAGACGACCTCACAAAAGTGGTCCTACAAGCTACTGAGGGAACCACACAGTCTTCTGCGCCTCCCCCCCCCCCCCCTTTCCCGCTCCAAGCAACTCCCTCCGCACTTGCTTGCACTTGCAAATGCGGCACAAAAACAGGACCGCCAAAGAGTGGAAGCTCACCAGAAACAGGGATACACGGAGCCTACTCAATAGGTTACAGAGAGAGCTGAAAGCAGATCTCAATGAGTATCGCAACCAACAATGGTCAGCAAGGCTCTCAGCTCTCAAACTGGAAGACAAAAGTTTATGGCAAGCCACCAAGCAGTTAACGAAAAGACGCGCGAAAATGCCACCACTGCATGGCGAACGTGGACTGCAGTTTAGTGCAATCGACAAAGCTAACGCGCTATCCGACGTGTTCGAAAAGGAATTCAGATCAGCAGAAGTACAGGACAGAGAACACGTCGCAACAGTCCGCCGAGAACTGGCTGTGTTCCTGGAAGCAGACGACGAAGATGACTATACGCCACTCTCCAGTACTGAAGACGTGGCGCGCTGCATCAAGTCCCTGCCCAACAGGAAGACCCCAGGTCACCTATGAATAACTGAAACTCCTTCCGCCTCTGGCGATCACCCACTTGACTGACATAGTTAACGAACTGACGCGATCGCAAAAATACCCGGTGCAGTGGAAGCACGCAGAAGTCATTGCGATCGCGAAACCAGGAAAAGACCTGGTGTTCCCGCAACATTACAGACCAATTGGTTTACTGCCTACTCTCAGTAAACTTTACGAGCGCCTCCTACTTGCCCCTATACAGGACCATGCCACAAGAGAGCAGATACTGCCGAAATTCCAATTCGGCTTTCGGCAAAGACACTCCGCCCCCAACAAATCATGAGGGTGGTTGAAGCAGCCACGGACAGCTCCAACCGAAAGGGCTACTGCGCGCTTGTCTTGTCAGAGGTAGCAAAAGCCTTTGATTCAGTCTGGCACACCCGGATACTACATAAGATGTACACCCTAGGCTTCCCCGAAAAGGTCGTCCAAATCGAAAAAAAAATATCTCTCCGGTAGGACCTTCTCATTTAAGATCGATGGATCCCTATCGACCAAGAGAAGAATCAGTGGCCCAAGGTTCGGTCCTGGGACCCGTCCTCTACAATGTCTACACTGCTGACATCCCCACGACTCAGCATGTACACAATGCACAATATGCCGACGACACTGCATTCTTCTGCAAACAGGAACCTCGTTACAAGGGGTCTGCAAACCGCCCTAAAAAGGACGGAAAACTGGGCCAAGCAGTGGCGGACCACAATCAATTCCGATAAAACGCAAGCCATGCTGCTCACCAGACGCTACGGCAAACGCCGACATCCAAGACAGCCATACCAATTGGTGCGATTGCAGGGGCAGAACCTGCCATGGAGAAGTTCTGCGAGGTACCTCGGTGTCACACTTGACAGGCGCCTGACGTGGAAGTGTCACACAGAGGAGTTTCGCAGAAAGGCTCACACCAGGATGCAGGTTCTGTACCCTGTATTGAACAGCACTAGTTCCCTCGATCCCTCAATAGGAGTAGCGATCTACCGAAGTCTCATTCGACCGATACTGGAGTACGCATGCCCTGTATGGGGCTATGCAGCCAGATCGACGGTAGATCGCTTACAGAAGGTACAAAATAGAGTGTTAAGACGTGCCTTACACGACCTCACGCGCTTCCCCGCGGCAGACCTACATGAAGCTGCAGATATTGAGCCACTATCAACGCGTTTCCGTGCCCTGGCAGAAGGTTTCTACCCCACGGCCGGAAAGTCGCAAAATGAACTAATCAACACCCTTGGGCAATACGAGCAACAAAGGGAGAAATACAAAAGACACAAGTCGCTACTCCTGCAGTAACTGAATAAGAAAAAGAAAAACTCTCATCAAATAGCAATTAACAAAAGATCAGTACATTTAACACCACCCAAAAAAAGAGGAGGAAATGTCCAAATGCGACAACAACCTCCACCAACACTCCCTCTTAAGGAAGAGGACAAAAAAACAGTAGCAGCAGCCTGGTCCTGGGGTATCCGCCAGTGCTCAGTCTCACAAACAAATTCACCACACCTCGTGTCAATTCTAGGTGGCCCAATGACTCACATGTATAAATGTTAAATTACACAGGCGAGTCAAGGATCCAAAGATTCCTAAAGGCGTTTGTGTAAAAAAAGAAGTTTATTATTATAAAGAAAATAGGTGGTATTTAACTACCGAAATAGGGAAGATATTATGACTTTTAACTGGCAAGCGTTTT
This sequence comes from Schistocerca serialis cubense, assembly GCF_023864345.2. Lineage (NCBI taxonomy): Eukaryota > Metazoa > Arthropoda > Insecta > Orthoptera > Acrididae > Schistocerca > Schistocerca serialis. The sequence goes on from NC_064645.1 coordinate 401,570,835, forward strand.
CTCTTAACTTTTCCATTTCTGGAACGTCTTTTCTCTTGGAAAGTGCACAGCAGGCAGTCCTGTGGACAGCGCCGCCATAGGACTATCAGATGGCCTTGTCATTTCCGTATTTTGGTGTACCTTTTCTTTTGAATAAACATGCAGCAGGCAGACTGGAGTGGAGAGAGTAGCCAGCCAGCAGTTACTGAGTAGGGTTCACACGATAGTGGGCTCTACAGCACTGATGTTTTGTGCTAAAAATTATAAAGTTTATTGAAGAAGGCGATAATTAGCACTTTTGCAGTAATAAGTCGTCTGATGTAGACTGAAACCATGGCTGCAACACATTTCCAGGTAAAACACGGTGGTACAAGAACTGCACCGTCCTTCCATTAAGAATGGTTCCAAATGGTAAACAGTGTGGTGTATTTGGTCTGTCTAAGTAACATGCGACGTGAAGATGCTGCGAAAGCACGTTTCCACCATATTCTCAACTAAAAAGGCAAGCTACTGACTATTTATTTTGTACTCAGTATTGTAACGGGAGAGACCGACGTGTTATTAAATAATGTCTGATGTCTGATGATCGTTTTTCTTCTTTCTTGTGGAAACAATACGGTAATAATAATTCAACGTCGAACGGTAACATTATTTTTTCAAGTAACTTATAATTCCTTTCACTTAAATCCTATCTAAAAATAGTATTGGTTTACTACAGTTAACGTAAAATTTGCGTGGTTAATTTACATGAAGAAATGGAGACATGCAAATTTGATGTGTCGTATTGTAACAGTATTTGATTAAATTAATTTGCTTAGTTTCTCAAGACGAAAGCTGATTCGATCTGAGAGTAGTAAGTAACAACACTTTTACCTGAAAACTTTCGTAAAGACAATTTTTGAGAAAGTAGAGGTTAAATATCTTGTGAGTTTCATTCTAGTAATAAACCTAAAGTTGCATTACACCGAACATAAATTCATTAACTACTTCGCGTTCCATGTGTAGAACTGTTTACAAAATTTGTGTCTTCATGTCTAAAAACATAATTTAGAAAGCAGAATTACTTATTTTCAAAAGGAAACTTCTCACAGTAAGTTGGTCTTCAAGGAAGGAAGGTTGACCCGAGTTTAACGTCCCCTCCGCATCGAGGTCATTAGAGATGGAACATAGACTCGGAATATTTCATGGATGGGGAAGGAAATTGACCGTGGCCTTTCAAAGAAACCATCGCAGCATTTGCCTGTAGCAATTCAGGGACATGATGGAAAATCTAAGTCTCGATGGGCGCACTCGGATTTGAAGCGTCGTCCTCCAGAATCCAAGGCCAGTGTGCTAACCACTACTCCGCTGTCCTCGCTGATTTGGTAATGGCTGCCAGCTCAGATGTAAATATTGACACTGTGTTTCAGAGGGAAAGTCAAATTATCAAAACGATAATTAAGGTAAGAGCGAAGTGAAGTGAAAAATGTGTCTATAAAGTACAAACCCTCTAAATTTGCACTAAATGGTCCAGAATAATTACGGTAGCCTTAACAATAATCAAACAGGTTTACACGCAGTTACCACTTATAAATTATTACAGTTTAAGTAAGAACAGTCCTGGAATTTTATTAATTTTTGCTAGCTCGTAGGTAGAAACTACGACAGCCATTCTAGGATTTAGCAAAGTCACTCGCAATAAGAGATGATATTTAAGAACAGAGTAGAGTTGTAGGGTCGTTACACGCTACCAGGGAACTCAACAGTATTCCTAAAGATATGTTTAATTAAATAATTTTCTTTATATTATAGATTACTGGTGATAGTATTAATACGTAAAACGCGTTTCTTTAGAAACAAAATAAATTCATCTACATGCTAAACATAACTGAAGTTGAAATTGAGGAAGAATGGCTAAAAATGATAGAAAAAGTTACTTGTATCCACAATTTATGTGTCTGAATTGAAAAAATCAACTTATTGCCAGAAATACTGTCTCATAATTCAACAGACACTTATTATATGGTACATCTAGGTACTTAGTAATTCTCAAACAATGCTATTCAACATTTCTGATTGTGTGTTTTTCCTACCTTCTCTTTGGCGAATTGTGCATTCAGATAATTTGCCTAATTTTGAGTAAATAATAACGTCTATTAATCCTTAAAGCCCGCAGGATTCGCAAAAAGATGCCTTTTAGGCTTCAGCGTACATCACTTTTTACTATGAACACAAGTATCTGCTCATTAATTCATAGTTAACACGATCCTGGAGAGAGGGCAACACTGGTTGTATGTATTTAAACAGAAGACAACTGTACTTCGAACTAACACACAGAGGCAGCAAAATGTATTTCTGTATCTTCTCTTTTCAAAGTTATCACTTACTGTTGAGAAATTGAATAGATTCTTGTTAGAAAGTACTTCTAGGTCACCCTATTACGATGTCCTAATCGCATACAAATTGCTTGTCGATTGCCAAGTGCCTTTCGTATTCTGTGCTTGTGCCAGAACTTAATGGAGACAAATTACAGAGTTGGTGAGTTAATAATAGATGATTACAGTTTTCTTCGGGTTTTGTCTTTCATTTTAAAGGAACTGTTTAATGGGTGGTATGGTTTATCATTTATAATTTAGCACCAAATAAAGTGCCTTAAACATTTTCTGACTACATTTGGTCCTATGTTTTCCTATCATCTGTGCGGTCAGAGGACTGTTAGAATAGTGTGGTAGGGTAATTTACGTAGTATCTACTTCAGATGCACTTACTTAGTACGTAATTATATTTTTACTATTTACATTATGTGTTAACAACCAGAGGATGTCGAAGATACTGTATATTTGTACCGTCAATCCATTAATTTTAACTCATGTATTCTCCTACTAAGGGCGTACATTTCGTCATGTTAAATTGACACTGCGATTGGATGCATCCTCGTATTTACCCATACCCAACTTGAGACAATGCAAAAGGCGCTAAATTACAGATTTTTTTGTATGAGGAACCAACTTTATATGCGTACATCTCACGCTTTTGGGGAAGCAATTGCTTGTAACAGTTGGCGACAGCTGCGATTTAAAACAGAGAACGAGAGATACAGGAACTTCCCATGAAATACTCCCAGCACCAAGCTCAAGCATGGGAAGAAAAAGAAAAAAAAGCATGACGTGCGATCCGGCTTGTGCGTGAGTCACTCATAATGTTATGCAGCTGCATACATCAATTTTTTATACTTTTATAATTATGTGATTTGTTAGTAGAATCGTGCAAAAGTTATTGAATCCAGAATTCGAACCCCAGCACATAAATATTTTCTGGAAAACAGATGGTTCCCGTAGCTTTGCATATGTGTGAATTTACAGATACAGCGTTAAACTTTTACTGGTATGCATATTTTGGTATAAAATAGCTATAAAGAAGTGTTACATAAACTTGGCTTAAAGGAAATCTGAGTTTTTAAAATAAATATAAATGTTGGCCTTAAATTCAGAAAACCGTAACACATTGTCGATCAGTTATGTATGTTAGAATATAAAGATTTGTTTAGAGAAGGATTCCGATGTACCAGTTTTTAAGAGGACTTACAACAGCTCCCCTCTTAAAGCTGTGCCTGGTGGTGACCGACTAGTCACACACGTAAGGGCCGTATTCGGATGTGCACATATCGCCGGGTTCTGTAGCTCCCCTTACGTCTTGTAAAGTTGAATATCCGTCCCGGTGCAGAAGATAAGGCTCACTCTTGGTTCCTTTATCAAGTGGTGCTGCAACTGTTGTCCTTGTAGGAAAATACAGCCTTCTTTTCAGTAAAGAGCATTTAATTTAGCTTTAAGGCATATCTATCATTTACGATATTTAGCGCAGGAATTCTTGCCACAGCACTGTTAATATTACACACGAAATGTTATACAACACTCCACCTGTGTAAATCAGTATTTGTCACTTGCGAATAACAATATTGATCACACTTAACGATCAGGAAATGAATACCAACGATCAATATAGCTATTCTTGACATTTAACAAAATTCATAATCGTCGTCTGTAATTTCACGTACACGATCACACTCAGATAAGGCCACCAACAAACTCTTAATGCAGCCTTGTAATGCAAATTATACTTCCATATGTGTAGAGTGATGAGCCAAAACATTACGACCATCTGCTTAACAGCTTCTTTGTCCGTTTTAGGAACGAAATACATCACTTATTCTGCGTATCAGAGATCCGAAAGTTTGTTGGTAGGTTTGTGGAAGTATGTGGCATTAGATATCCACGCACAGGTCATGTAAATCGCGTAAATAACGGGCCGCCGATTTGCGCAAGCGGTGATAGCGCCCGATAGTGACCCAGATAGGTTCCATGAGATTTACATCACGCAAATTTGGTCACCGAGACATCAACGTAAGTTCACTGCTATGCTCCTCGAACCACTGTAGCACGGTTCTGGTTCCGCGATACGGACAATCATATTAATGAAAAAAGACAGCGTCGTCGGGGAAAAGATCAAACATGAAGAGATGCAGGTGGTTCGCAGCTATGAGCGTGCCTTCGATTACTATTACATGTCCCAAAGAAACGCAGGAGAATGTCTCCCATAGCATAACACTGCTCCCACCAGCCTGTGTCCGAGGCGCGCTGCACGTTTCGAGCCGCGGTTCACCTCGATGACGGCGTTTGTAGAGACGACCATCGACCTAGCGTAGCAGAAATGTCATTCACCCGAAGAGCCGAGACGTTTCCACTGATCGACGGTCGAATACCGATGGTAAATGACGATGTCAACATGTGGACAACTATGAGTGGTCGCTCTATGGAGCTCCATGTTTAACCATGTTGCATGAACAGTGTGCTCTGAAACACTAGACCAAGCACCAGCATTATGCTCTTTCGGTAGAGACGCCACAAATCACCATCTATCCTACTTTCCAGAGCAGACAATCCTTCGAACCCTACGTTCTGTGAAGAGTCGTGGACGTCAAACCAAGTGGTAGCTTCACTGTCCTTCTACCTCTTTCCGTAGATGCTCACGATAGTAGCACGTGAACATTCGACCTGCTTCGCCGTTTTCGAGATACTGGATCACAGGCTCTGCATACTAACAATCTGTCCTCTGCCACGGTCGCTTATCTTAATGGATTTGTAGCCCGTACTTTCGCTAGGGTGATCTACATCTCCATTTATACTCCGCAAGCCACCAAAAGGTGTGTGGCGGAGGGCACATTACGTGCCACTGTCATTACCTCTCTTTCCTGTTCCAGTCGCGTATGGTGCGCGGGAAAAACGACTGCCGGAAAGCCTCCGTGCGCGCTCGAATCTCTCTGATTTTACATTCGTAATCTCCTCAGGAGATATAAGTAGGGGGAAGCAATATATTCGATACCTCATCCAGAAACGCACCCTCTCGAAACCTGGACAGCAAGCTACACCGCGATACAGAGCGCCTCTCTTGCAGAGTCTGCCACTTGAGTTTGCTAAACATCTCCGTAACGCTATCACGCTTACCAAATAACTCTGTGACGAAACGCGCCGCTCTTCTTTGGGTCTTCTCTATCTCCTCTGGCAACCCGACCTGGTACGGACCCCACGCTGATGAGCAATACTCAAGTACAGGTCGAACGATTGTTTTGTAAGCCACCTCATTTGTTGATGCACTACATTTTCTAAGGACTCTCCCAATGAATCTCAACCTGGCAACCACCTTACCAACAATTAATTTTATATGATCATTCCACTTCAAATCGTTCCGCACTCATACTCCCAGATATTTTACAGAAGTAACTGCTACCAGTGTTTGTTCCGCTATCATATAATCATACAATAAAGGATCCTTCTTTCTATGTATTCGCAATACATTAAATTCGTCTATGTTAAAGGTCAGTTGCCACTCCCTGCACCAAGTGCCTATCCGCTGCAGATCTTCCTGCATTTCGCTGCAATTTTCTAATGCTGCAACTTCTCTGTATACTACAGCATCATCCGCGAAAAGCCGCATGGAACATCCGACACAATCTATTAGGTCATTTATATATATTGTAAAAAGCAATGGTCTCATAACACTACCCTGTGGCACGCCAGAGGTTACTTTACCGTCTGTAGACGCCTCCCCATTGAGAACAACATGCTGTGTTCTGTTTGCTAAAAACTCTTCAATCCAGCCACACAGCTGGTCTGATATTCCGTAGGCTCTTACTTTGTTTATCAGGCGACAGTGCGGAACTGTATCGAACGCCATCCGGAAGTCAAGGAAAATGGCATCTACCTGAGAGCCTGTATCTAATATTTTCTGGGTCCCATGAACAAATAAAGCGAGTTGGGTCTCACACGATCGCTGTTTCCGGAATCCATGTTGATTCCTACAGAGCAGATTCTGGGTTTCCAAAAACGACATGATACTCGAGCAAAAAACATGTTCTAAAATTTTACAACAGATCGATGTCAGAGATACAGGCCTATAGTTTTGCGCATCTGCTCCACGACCCTTCTTGGGAACTGGAACTACCTGTGCTCTTTTTCAATCATTCCGTTCCTCTAGAGACTTGCGGTACACGGCTGTTAGATGAGGGGCAAGTTGTTTCACATACTCTGTGTAGAATCGCATTGGTAGCCCGTCAGGTCCAGTGTAGTGTTGAGTGATTTCAGTTGCTTTTCTATTCCTTGGACACTTATTTCGATGTCAGCCATTTTTTCGTTCGTGCGAGGATTTAGAGAAGGAACTGCAGAGCGGTCTTCCTCTGTGGAACAGCTTCGGAAAGAGGTGTTTAGTATATTACAGCTTTACGCCGTGTCATCCTCTGTTTCAATGAAATTGCCATCCCAGAGTATCTGGATATGCTGTTTCGATCCACTTACTGATTTAACGTAAGACCAGAACTTCCTAGGATTTTCTGTCAAGTCGGTACCTAGAATTTTAGTTTCGAATTCACTGCCCGCTTCACGCATAGCCCTCCTTACGCTAACTTTAACATCGTTTAGCTTCTGTTTGTCTGAGATGTTTTGGCTGCGTTTAAATTTGCAGTGAAGCTCTCTTTGCTTTCGCAGTAGTTTCCTAACTTTGTTGTTGTACCACGGTGGGTTTTTCCCGTCCCTCACAGTGTCTGCTTCGCTTAAATTCTGTTGGCGCGTCACCTGCCCGGAACGCCACCGGGCGGCATCCAACGTCGTGGTGGACTGTGGTCATAATGTTTTGGCTTATCGGTGTATCTCTGAGTGATTAACGTACTTTACAAATTTCCTATTCAGTGATCACGTACTGTCGACCATTCGCGTCGGCCGCCGCCATCCAACTCTTTCTGCCAGCCACAATGTGGCTTCTGTTTCAAGTCTTTGGTCAATCAGCGTAAAGGGAAAGCAACGCTGCCATATACTGAAGTACTCCACACAGTCAATAGGAAGGTATTCTACCCACACATGAGGTTTTGTGACATATTGCACAACATTACAATTTGCTTGGTACCAGTTTGCTATATACGTTACAGATTGATGTAACTTTAGTGTGTACAGCGAAGACAGACAGGAGAGTCAGGGCAGAAAGACCAGTTAAAGTTCCATTTAAACAATAGTACCATTTATATTAAACTTCCTGGCAGATTAAAACTGTGTGCCCGACCGAGACTCGAACTCGGGACCTTTGCCTTTCGCGGGCAAGTGCTCTACCAACTGAGCTACCGAAGCACGACTCACGCCCGGTACTCACAGCTTTACTTCTGCCAGTACCTCGTCTTCTACCTTCCAAACTTTACAGAAGCTCTCCTGCGAACCTTGCAGAACTAGCACTCCTGAAAGAAAGGATATTGCGGAGACATGGCTTAGCCACAGCCTGGGGGATGTTTCCAGAATGAGATTTTCACTCTGCAGCGGAGTGTGCGCTGATATGAAACTTCCTGGCAGATTAAAACTGTGTGCCCGACCGAGACTCGAACTCGGGACCTTTGCCTTTCGCGGGCAAGTGCTCTCCCAACTGAGCTACCGAAGCACGACTCACGCCCGGTACTCACAGCTTTACTTCTGCCAGTACCTCGTCTCCTACCTTCCAAACTTTACAGAAGCTCTCCTGCGAACCTTGCAGAACTAGCACTCCTGAAAGAAAGGATATTGCGGAGACATGGCTTAGCCACAGCCTGGGGGATGTTTCCAGAATGAGATTTTCACTCTGCAGCGGAGTGTGCGCTGATATGAACCTCCGCTGCAGAGTGAAAATCTCATTCTGGAAACATCCCCCAGGCTGTGGCTAAGCCATGTCTCCGCAATATCCTTTCTTTCAGGAGTGCTAGTTCTGCAAGGTTCGCAGGAGAGCTTCTGTAAAGTTTGGAAAGTAGGAGACGAGGTACTGGCAGAAGTAAAGCTGTGAGTACCGGGCGTGAGTCGTGCTTCGGTAGCTCAGTTGGTAGAGCACTTGCCCGCGAAAGGCAAAGGTCCCGAGTTCGAGTCTCGGTCGGGCACACAGTTTTAATCTGCCAGGAAGTTTCATATCAGCGCACACTCCGCTGCAGAGTGAAAATCTCATTCTGGAAACATCCCCCAGGCTGTGGCTAAGCCATGTCTCCGCAATATCCTTTCTTTCAGGAGTGCTAGTTCTGCAAGGTTCGCAGGAGAGCTTCTGTAAAGTTTGGAAGGTAGGAGACGAGGTACTGGCAGAAGTAAAGCTGTGAGTACCGGGCGTGAGTCGTGCTTCGGTAGCTCAGTTGGTAGAGCACTTGCCCGCGAAAGGCAAAGGTCCCGAGTTCGAGTCTCGGTCGGGCACACAGTTTTAATCTGCCAGGAAGTTTCATATCAGCGCACACTCCGCTGCAGAGTGAAAATCTCATTCTGGGAACCATTTATATTTATTAAGATACAGAAATGAATTTTCAATGAAATGGATCTACGATAGGGAAAATTATAGAGACAATACAGTCCCAGATGGGAAAGTTATAAGAAATTTAAGGTGCCGAGAGAGCGCTTTTAGTGCATGTAGCCACGTGTGCTGGCAATTTAAAAGCAGTCGCGCAGGTTCACGATTCGCAAGGGACCACACTGTGGCTTTACAGGATGGTGACAAACAGTATGAGAAGCTTGTAAGGGTGTTGCAGGGTAATTTGTGCTGAGAAATAATTGTCAAGAAAACATGGATACATTGCGCCGCTTCCTAAATAATTAGCACTGAAGTTAGCCAATCAGACCGTAGTGTTCGCAAATTCAAGCAGCGCACCAGATCAAATTAATGTCACATGTTCTCAAAGCGACGCGATACTGCATGAATCTTCGTTGATCCATTGTGGACCATGGGACAACGGCTGGCATGTATTTCTTGGTGCAATAATTTACCAACAGCCGTATATATTGTAGAAATTTATTTTATGAACTTCTTATGTCCCACCAGATTCGGCATTACATTGATGCCATCTTCAGGCCCCACACGTCGTAGTCGTAAAATCGCTATACACGTAAGGAGCCATGTAACTGGATCCGTGAATGAAATCGTTATGCAACAGGTCTTGGTGGCCAGGCGCCTGTCGCCTTATGGCTCCTTCCGTATATAGCGATTTTACGACTACGAAGTGTGGGGCCTGAAGATGGCATCAATGTAATGCCGAAACTGGTAGCTCATAATAAGTTCATAAAATAAATTTCTACAATACATACGGCTGTTGGTAAATTATTGCATCAAGAAAGCGATACAGCACGAGAAAGCTCAGCCTTGTGCTCGGATTGGACTCTAATTACCGTCCCATGTCCAATTTTTATATCGTTCTGCTGTTCGGTTTTAGGAAACCAAATGAAGAACACGTTTGGCGGAACCGTCTCTTGCGGGTGACTTGAATTTGCCTGCGCTGCTATCTGACTGGCTAACTACAATGCCAGTTAACTCGGAAACACGACAACGTATCGAATTTTTTTCTTAATATCTATTTCTGAGCACAATCTACACTGCAATACCCTTTCCAGCTTTTCAGACTGCACAAGCAACCCCTAAGCAGCCTCGTGGATCATTGTCATTTTGGTAGTTGCGTGTGTCGCAGCTTGTTCCCAGGTCAGCTGTAAGGTACCAGGACATGGGCACTTACACGTTAGCTTACCAACATTAGCATTAATAATAAAGGGACCGGCAAGGGCATCAGATCATGACTCTATTGAATTATGATAAATATGAGGCACTCTCGAGCAGTACTCCCTGCATGTCTGCATGATTGAGCCACTAATTTAAGGCGTTGTTGAAAAGCGTCGGAAGTTGAGAATGGTGGAATGTAAAGTCTGCAGATGACCGTAGCTCGCCGGGTCGCCGTGGGCGGCAGGTAGCGGTCACCGGAAACGCGGGACAATACGGCGCTTTTGGGGTAGCCCGGCATCCGGAGCTACCTGTGCTGGGCGACACGTGGCGAATACCGTAATTTCGTTTGCCTAGGGGCGTTATGACCTACTCGATCATTGGGTAGATCTCAGTGGAGGGATTTCGGCGATGATAGAGCTTTCGACATTGGCCGAGACAGGGTATTCCGCCGCGTATTCGTACGCGTGGAAGACGGGAGAATTGTAGAGAGAGTGGACTTCGCCTTCAGCCATCGAGCAGTACGGACTTGGAGACGGCGTCTTGGGCATCGTCTTCGAAGGGAGATATACGGTCTGTATCCCAGCACTGCACCAACCCGTGTTCCGTGCAGAGTTCTGCGGTTAGGGCTCTTTGTGTGCTCAGAAGTGAAATTTTCACCAACGATTAACCACTTTCAACAACTTACCTTATATTCTTGATCTGGTAGTTACCCTTGCGAGGTGCCGAGTATTTACCAACGCAGCTGCCGGTAATAGGGGCACGTAATTGCAAATTGTTAATGTGCCATTCTTAGGAGTGTGTGGGTGGACAAAGAGATTCACATTTTTTTGTAATTTTATCAGTTGTGGGGAATATCGAATTAAAATGCCAATATTACAATCGAATTATCGACTTCATTGTAGCTAGCATTTACCCTGTCCCAGTAAGCTTTATATGTACTCTAGTCACTGCACAGCTTGCCCAGACGAGAAGGAAAGAAGGTTTGCAGTCTTCTATGTCAGCGACGGACAAACAAGCTTACACAGTGCCAGAGCTTCGCAATTGTGAACACGTGTCTTGGATAGTTGTGTTTGGGCAAACTTGGATAGATTGCGAGTTACTTTAATATCACAGTTAATTCGAAATGTATAACACTGAACTCTCGTGTGAGCTGCAAGTAATCAAGTAATTAACTGTCCCATCCGTTTCAGTCTCTCAAGTTTTTGGACGTAACCCGCATTCTAAATTTCGTGGCGAGTGAAGCAATAAAGCTTTCCACTTTCGTATGGTTAAACTCTCATTTAAAATCAGAACAATGTGTTGCAGAAAAGGAATTTTCAAATTATGGAGCACATAGGGCTTTTAGATTCTGAACAGTGCCAAGAGTGGAGCGGGGTATTGACATTTATGTGGTCTGTGAACAATTTGTTGATGTGAAATCATAGATTTTTGAATATATAAAATTATTAATTTTCGTACGTACTTACTGAGTCACTTACAGTCGTGAGCAGAAGTTCATGTTTCAACCGCGGCGAGATGAAATGTGGACAAAAGGCTTACAGATTGCGAGTAACTCGGTTAAGGCAATTTTCAGGTTGCTCATGTTATTAATTTATAGGCTCTTATATCGTGGACGAACTTCATTCCAGAGGGACAAAAATCCTACGGCTCCACAAGCTCATTAGCGGTTTAATAATTGGGCTGTACTAAAAAAAAAAAGGAAAATGTTCTTAAAGCTAATATGAATCTCTGAAATGGGCTTAGTCTAATGAGGATGAGAAATTTTTCTTGGATATGTACAGTTCTGTCTTGTGACAAAAATTGAACTCTTGAACATACTGTCTATATTACAGGAATTTTTTGTATCATTTGTTCTGGTTTCCTCAACTGATTATCTCTTTCTCTTATATATCATAAGATCGGGTAGCTTAATACTTTGTCTTGAAATTGAAACTAGAGACTTCCGTAAAGTCTGAAGGGCAGGTACGGAATAGCTGCCACGAATGAGGGGTTTCAGCTTATTTTTTGTCTTGATATGGTTGTGAAAAGGCCCAGCTGGTCAGCCTGCAACATTGTGGATTGCTCTGAGATAACAGATAGACCATCAGGTTTGAAAAAGTAAATTAAATGCTCCCTATGGGAGCAAAAGTGGCTTAAGGAAGTAATAAAAACTCGTGACATTGATTCTATTTGCACAGGGTGACCACACGTTTTTTTGTTTAGAAGACAAACATGTGTTTAAGCTAATACATAAACAAAAATAAAGAGGTGGGTTTTTATGAATCCTCTGGTTTAGTTAACGGTAATTGTGCACATTGATGAAATATTCTATGGTCTGTACCAAACATTTCGGGGATGGAATGAAAAAAGGCTTAAATGTAGTACTGTCTTACAGGTATGTTTGTAAAAAGTGGGCATGACTTTTAATCCCAATAGCAGTTTCATAAGTCCAGTAAGGCACATCATCGAAACGCGAAAAAGTGGGTAGCTGGGCTCTATTTCGAGTAAGTTAAGGTTCATGTTTCTGCTGTTGCAACATTTGAATTTCTGAATTCCTTGCAGGATGGTATAATTTGTAGTTCTACGGTATGGCATGAGCACATTAAAAACCTTGGAAACAAAACAACAATAACATGCAGACATTATGCGCAATTAGAGTTTACGTGCTGCAGACTTGAAAGCGCCTTTTTCGTAAAATTTACTATTTTCGTTATTTTCACTGTTCCGAAACTCTCATTACCGATATCGTGTTCTTCCGTCAGAGGAGAGATTTTTTTACACAGTTCCGTAACTGTACCTTTTCTCCACAAGACATTAAGGGGTTTGATTTCAGCGATAGGTAATTTCACACGTTCCAGCCCCGTGCATTGTTGCTAGCAAAGGGATCTCGGTCATTGGCACTTTTTCAAAATTTCATGTGTTGAATTGTTTACGCTGCAGGGTTTTGGGCCGCGTTCCCGAAAATGGATTCTGATGTTTTCGTCATTTCATCAGTTACACGTCTGAGTCCAAGACATTATGCAATAAAGACAATCTCATAACAGATGTTGCCTAGAGACAGTACTGTGTGAGTTCTGGGCCGTATGTTCGTGTCATTTCATGGCTTGACCTCGTCGCCCTTCCTGAATTGAGATATAACAGACTTTAATAGACGCTCTGAACGTTAACAATAATTAATTTATTCCTCCCAGTATCCGTCCACAACGTCCCTTACCCCGCTTTTTGCACATGATTTGAGTGTATAGCTCAAACACTGGCCGGTAATTATGTGTATCCGATTTTCTACCCTTTTTATAGATTTCTATGACCTTGGCCTTCTTCCAGTCCTGTGGAACTTTCCGCCGTTCCAATGATCTCTGATAGATGATGGGTAAGAATGGTGCTATATTTGTAGCACAGTCAACATAAAATCTTACGGGGATACCGTCTGGGCCAGATGCCTTCCTGGCGTCTAAGGATCTTAACTGTTTTACAATCCCAGATACACTAAACACTATGTCAGCCATCCTTGCGTTTGTTCGATAATTGAAAGGAGGAATGATGCTGCAGTCCTCTACCGTAAACGAGTTTTTGAAAGCTAGGTTTAGAATTTTAGACTTCTGTTTCTCATCATCAGTTACATTACCCGTACTGTCAGCAAAAGAAGGTATTGAATTATTTGTAGCGTTCATAGATTTTAAGTACGACCACAATTTTTGGGGTTATTTTTAGACTCTGCAGATAAAATATTGCTTTCAAATTCGTTAAAAGAATCTCTCACTGACCTTTTGACAGCTGCTTTTATGTCGCATAATTTCTGTTTGTCAGCGGGGCAGTGACTACCTTTAAACCGACTGTGCAGATTTCTTTGATTTCTCAGAACTTCCTATTATGTTTGTTGAAGCAAGGTGGATCCTTTCCCTCCCCTATATTTTTGCTAGGCACATATTTCTCTAGCACGTGGTGGACAATAGCTTTAAATTCCGACCAAAGATGCTCAATATCTTTGAGTCCCGCGTTGAATGCTTGGAGCTGACTATGAAGATATTCATTAATGGATCTTTTATTTGCTGTTTTTTTTTTTTTTTTTTTTTTTTTTTGAAACTCCTCAACAGTTTGATAGCCAGCATGAGTAATAGCTGCAAAATGTTCATTAGCGCCCGAGGAGGGCGTATTCCTTTACTACACAGTGTCCGATATCGACCACTGTTTTGGGAGTCTGACCTGTGTCAACCTTGAAAGTTATTTACGTCTGTTATCCTGCTTTCTCAACTGATGAAATCTATACCAGTTTTCATATAAATATGTCACTCCACCTCTACTATTCATGTACTGAGTTTCACGTCGTCGATCATTGCCTGTGATTTTTCCTGTCCAACAATGTCTCTGTTCCTCAGCAAGTATAAGGCAGTGTTTCTCACGGTCACAGCTCAAGTAACACTCATGTTAATAAAGATACACAATACTGAACGGCCTCACACGAGAGAAAGATCAGAGCGAGGACGCGCGTCTGAACACCAACTCTGTTAACATAATACTGGAAATTGTGAATGTACTTAATTCTTTTAAAACTTAATAACTTCTAAGGGCCTTACTCGATCTTAAAGAACAAAGCGTCTATAGCATTATCGAGATAAAGATTCAGTATTATTATTAGAGCAATATTATTTGGATTGTGGGTCAGAATGCTGATTCTGGGGATTACAAAACGAATTTTAGTGCAAAATCAATTGCTTAACATTAAGTAGGTATCAGACTACAATAATTATCTGCAGACGTTTACTTCTCATTAGGTCTAATATATAAAACACTAAATATTGTAAATATTCACTGCCTCACTACATAAGACGTTAATAAATCAAAAAAACTGCTGTTAGCAAAAAGAAAGTTTGTGAAACTTTAGTCATAATTCACTCATAATACTTGTGGTAAGAATAAGTTTGATTTAAATTTTATTCGTTACAAGGTTTATGTGCAACCAACAAGATACATTATGATAGGATTTGACTGAAAAAAAGACAACGAAACCGATATTTTTTTGCAGCTCAAAGGAATCAATGGCCAAACAAGTTTCATATAAAGTCTTTACATGTGTAATTTTTGTAGCAGTATGTACAGTATTCTACTCACCAAACACACTTTGTATTAAGCACTAATAGGTGGAACGAAAAGAATCGCCTACAACCGAAAATAATTGCTGTTACTGAGGTGGCTTGTTTGCATGCCGCGACTATACAGCCTGATCACAGGAGCCAATAACGTTAGGCAACAGCTTAAAATGTGTGGAAACAGGTTATTAACAGAACTATTACACTGATGAACATTAATATGATGATGATGCGTGGCAGACGTTAAAGTTCACGTGTACTGAGCTGGCTTCAAATTTGGTCCAGCCCTGAACCCAATGAACAACAACTGTGTCTACTTACATAACGTCTTGCCTGGCTTTTCTTGCTGGCGGCTATAGACACGTTCCTGGTGCTATCCGCAGGCACAGTTAATTCTCTGGGTACTGAGAAACTGTCTGTTGGCTTCTACCTCGGGTTCTTCGGCCGACGATGTGGCCGAGCGGTTCTAGGCCCTTCAGTCCGGAACCGCGCTGCTGCTGCGGTCGCAGGTTCGAATCCTGCCTCGGGCACGGATGTGTGTGATATCCTTAGGTTAGTTAGGTTTAAGTAGTTCTAAGTTTAGAGGACTGATGACCTCAGATGTTAAGTCCTATAAATGCTTGGAGCCATTTGAACCATCTTCGACCGACATTTGTTTGACGTTTCGGCAGTACAAGTGGCTGGCATTGTCAGTGTATCACCCTCCATTGCTAACGGCGGGTTGGAATCGCAGTCGCAGATTATATTTAAGTACCTGACGTGCCAAGGACCAAGGGCTCTTCCGTGATCATTACCTCTGCGATTCTCCCGTTGCTACCTGAACCGTCATTCACTTCAGCACAGGAATCCACGATCCGTTCACCTTAAAGCTTTCTCCTTTCGTGTTGAAGTTACTGCCATGTTCGTGTCTCTCTACGGCTTCCTCGAACAAGCGGGTGTGATAGCTCTCCTCTTCAGCAAGAACTTGCGTGTCGGCGAATTTTACTACGTGGTCCATCTCACAAAGGTACATGCTCCGCCACGGCCGATTTCTCAGACTGACCCAGCCTGGAGTCCCGCTCATGTCTGGTGATCCTGGTGTTGACTGATCTTCCAAATATTTCAACATAGACTTTTCCACGTGTACATGATATGCGGTATATTTCTGACATTGCAAGTGGGGCGCTTCTTTCCTTTGCCGATCTGAGACACAATACATGGCCGCTTCTTTCCGTCACTCTGGGAATGTATGGCAGAAACGCTACATCCGACATCTCTTTTTCCGATGTGACTTTGCCAAATGGTTGATTCTGTCACACTTCTTGTGTAACTGAAGAAGCACCCATTACTCCTCAGAACTCTTTGTAGGTGTCGCACCTCTCGCCTGAGTTACTGCGGCTCACATATTCATCTTGCTCGCGTTGTGAGCGTATTAATCATGCCTCTTTTCTAGCTGGAGTGGTGATCTGATAGTTCGTACAGGTATCGGTACGTGCACATTGGTTTTAATTGCGCTTTGTGTCCAAGTTTTCACTATCCTTCGTGACTAGCACGTCTAGAAAGTTAGTTCTTGTTCCTTTTCTAGCTATCACCCCTCCCCCCCCCCCCCCCTTGTTCAAGGAAGCTATAGAAATACACGAACATGAGAACGGCTTCAGTAAGAAAGCCACAAGGTGAACGGATCCTCTATTCCTGCACCGCAGCGAACGGCCTTTGCAGGCAGCAAGGGGAGAACTGCAGCGGTAATGGCCAAGAAAAAGCCTTTCGATAATGATGATGATTGTGATGATATATGGTTTGTGAGGCTCTCAACTGTGTGGTTATCAGCACCGGTAGAAATTCCCAAATCGCTACGTTATCCAGTCTTGTCATCTTCCCGAAAGACAATGAAATTATGAGGACAACATAAACATCCATTCCAAGGGCGGACAAAGTCCCCGACACGGCCGGGAATTGAACTCGGGACCCCGTGATCCAGAGGCAGTAACGCTAGCGACGAGACCACGAGCTGCGGACCGAAAAAGCCCTCGGACGTTAGAGCGCCAAGTACATATAGTTTTCGGTCCACAGCCACTCGTGCTGGCGAAACTTCAGAAAAGTCATCAAACAAACGTCGGCCGAAGCACCCTTGACACAAACCAGTAGGCAGTTCGTCAAAAGTGGTCACGAAAGTCTTAACAGGTTTGTGGTGGTGGTGGTTAGTGTTTAACGTCCCGTCGACAACGAGGTCATTAGAGACGGAGCGCAAGCTCGGGTTAGGGAAGGATTGGGAAGGAAATCGGCCGTGCCCTTTCAAAGGAACCATCCCGGCATTTGCCTGAAACAATTTAGGGAAATCACGGAAAACCTAAATCTGGATGGCCGGAGACGGGATTGAACCGTCGTCCTCCCGAATGCGAGTCCAGTGTGCTAACCACTGCGCCACCTCGCTCGGTTAACAGGTTTGTACTCTGGGTACTGTCGCTGCTACTCATTTGAGCCCTCTGTTGGCTTATTTCCTCGTTTGGTGGCTCTATGTCCTTCTGGCAACTGTATGAAAGAAATATCTTGTTGAAACATCAGTGCCACTAAAATAAGCTTGTTGTTACTTGATGTAGGAAAAGTCCAAATATCGGTGGATGATTTGTTTGAGGAGCGATCTTTAGCCTGTAACAGGAACTTCTTGCAGTCCCAAGCTTCCTGTTGAGTAAATACATTCGTTAGCACCCTCACCTTTCCCGAAGTCGTCTGAAGCCTCAGAAATTTTAATTGATTTGGTCCTTAGGTTAAATCACAAAATAAACGTGCAACGGTCATCTAACAACTAGACTTCCGACTGACTGATTGGGGACCAAACTTTACTAAATACTTCCTAGCATGCTTCTCTCATAAGATGCACAATGTTCGTGATCACAGGATGGAGGATAGCGTGCTGGTATGCACGTTGGGACACATTTAGCGAATTAAATACATAGACATTTACTCAAAAAGTAGAACGTAATGCAAAACTTCATGAGACATGTGCAAAATCTTCAGCGCTGATCAGGCTGCGTCAGGAACGCAATATGGACTCACACACTGTATGTTCACGTGCAAAGGCTCGAACATTCACAGAACAACCGAAGGTAAGGTTCACCATTTTCTAGCAGAAGTTGAGTCGATAAAAAACAGCTTGTACCTCGCAGTGGAAAGAAATACGCAACTCAGTCGGAAAAACTATCCAAGACAAAGTAAAGAGAAACAACTGCCCCATCAAAATTTAGTTACAAGAGAGCAAAATAATAACTCAAGAAGCCCATAATGTTTCTAACAAATTACTTTAATGTCACAGAAAGTTTTTGAGCTGCCTCGGCTACGTGTACACGACCGAGAAAACGTGGACTGGACGAACTGACCAATCAACAAGACGTATTTTTCAATGGTTCCAGACGCCTCCTCCATGAGAAAACTGGAGAGACGACGCCTGTTTACTCGTCCTGAAAATTTCCCATCTGTTCAACTTCTAAAATTTGAACGAAAGCTTCCACTGCACATGATTCTAGAAGAGCGAGTAGCGAGGGTGCCCAGACAGTAAACAGCGCAGACAACGCTCAGCCTGAGTGGCGCCTCAAACCAGAGTTAAAGTTGAATACAATCACCGTTCCCGGGCCTCTGCTAGCGACCTGAAGCAAGAAAGTCCACCTGAATTCTTCAGGTTGCAGGCGTTTCATATTACACGCACATTCACTTAAGTCCAGCGACCATCGATGTGTAGAAATGATACACTACTGGCCTTTAATTGCTACACCAAGAGGAAATGCAGATGATAAACGGGTATTCATTGGACAAATATATTATACCAGAACTGACATGTGGTTACATTTTCACGCAATTTGGGTGCATAGATCCTGACAAATCAGTAACCAGAACAAACACCTCTGGCCGTAATAACGGCCTTGATACGCCTGGCCATTGAGTCAAACAGAGCTTGGATGGCGTAAACAGGTACAGCTGCCCATGCAGCTTCAACACGGTATCACAGTTCATCAAGACTAGTAACTGGCGTATTGTGATGAGCTAGTTGCTCGGCCACCTTTGACCAGACGTTTTCAGTTGATGAGAGATCTGCAGAATGTGCTGCCCAGGGCAGCTGTCGAACATTTTCTGTATCCAGAAAGGCCCGTACAGGACCTGCAACATGCGGTTGTGCGTTATCTTATTGAAATGTAGGGTTTCGCAGGGATCGAATGAAGGATAGAGACACGGGTCGTAACACATCTGAAATGTAACGTTCACTGTTCAAAGTGCCGTCAATGCGAACAAGAGCTGACCGACACGTGTAATCAGTGGCACCCCATAACATCACGCCGGGTGGTACGCAAGTATGGCCATGACGAATACACATTTCCAGTCTGCGTTCGCCGCGATGTCGCCAAACACGGATGCGACCATCATGATGCTGTAAACAGAACCTGGATTCACCCGAAAAAATAACGTTTTGCCATTCGTGCAACCAGGTTCGTCGTTGAGTACACCATCGCAGGTGCTCCTGTCTGTGATGCAGCGTCAAGGATAAACGCAGCCATGGTCTCCATGCTGCTGCAAACATCGTCGAACTGTTCGTGCAGATGGTTGTTGTCTTGCAAACGTCCCCATCTGTTGACTCAGGGATCGAGACGTGGCTGCACGATCCGTTACAGCCATGCGGGTAAGATGGCTGTCATCTCGACTGCCAGTGATACGAGGCCGTTGGGATCCAGCATGGCGTTCCGTATTACCCTCCTGAACCGCCGATTCCATATTCTGCTAACAGTCATTGGATGTCGCCCAACGCGAGCAGCAATTTCACGATATGATAAACCGCAAGCGCGATAGGCTACAATCCGACCTTTATCAAAGTTGGAAACGTGATGGTACGTATTCCTCCTCCTTACGCGAGGCATCACAACAAGTTCTCACCAGGCAACGCCGGTCAACTGCTGTTTGTGTAAGAGAAATCGGTTGGAAACTTTCCTCATGTCAGTACGTTGTAGGTGTCGCCACCGGCGCCAACCTCGTGTGAATGCCCTGAAAAGCTAATCATTTGCATATCACAGCATCTTCTTCCTGTCGATTAAATTTCGCGTCTGTAGCACGTCATCTTCGTGGTGTAGCAGTTTTAATAGCCAGTAGTGTAGTTACACGTACGTGATGTGCTGATTATCAAACACAATAAAAAATGAAACTAACGAACATTCCATTTCGCTTCCCAGGGTAATCCTCCTCTCTGGCCTGAAAAATATGAGAAGACACAGGCAGAGAAAAGACAGTCTGCAGAAGTTGATACAACCGCGGAATTTTATGAAAGGTGTCTTTCTATATAAATGTTATGATGCATCACACCATAAATTCGTCTTTTGTGACTACCTTTTTATGTCAGAGTAGCACTTTCATCCTGCGTCCTCAGTTATTTTTTGGGTGTAGTCTAACCTGTGTCTCCCCCTACAGTTTTTACCCTGTACACCTCTGTCTAGGACTGTGGAAGTTATTACCTGATGCAGATAAAAATTCTCGGTCGAGTTGTTAAAAGCGTAGCTTGTCCTGCAACACAGAGAACATTCACTTAGAATAACGCCAACACATACACTGACAACGCTTCAATAAATTAAGGCGAAACATTTCTGTCAGACTATATCTTTCAGTTATCCAGATGGACATGCTGATTGGGGAAGATTAAACTGGACCGGAAAATGTTTTATTCACCATTAGGTAGGCAACCTGTCTTATCTCTTTCTTACCCAGGGCCGATGATGTGGAATGGATTGCCTATTTCAAGGTGCATGAAATATTTCTGAGCTAATTTTATTTTGCTGTAGGCAGAGATAATATAAAAATTGTTGATATAATGTAAGTGTGTTCGGGTAAACGTCCCAGGAATGTTTTTGTTAGTGATACGTCGCGTTCCGTCACAATATTTTGCTTTCCAGTTTTAGTCCAGCGCATTTTCTAGGGAAGGATTGTAGTGAAATTTTACTCGCCGACGATGTATAGAGACTAACCAGTTAAACTTGTTACATATATGAGTTGCAGCAGGTATGCCAAAATGGGGCATCGTACCGGCTTGCTGAGGCTGTGCAGGCGTGAGGAGCAGTATCGGTTATGGCTGACGCGCCGCAAGGCCAGCACATAAAAAATATTATGTTTCCCATCGTTCCGTCGGTGCCTTCCCTTCCCCACTATTTCGTATCAGCCGAGATGACACTGCATCCGAACTCAAACACCAAGCGACCGACTTCTTACCACGCAATCTAATCTTCACCAAAATCTCGTTCATTTACCGTCTTCAGTGGCTACAGCTTTAGCCACTCATGTACTTTTGTACATCACCATCCTTACATGCCTATCACAGTCTGGCAAAACTAATATCACGACACTGTCTTAACTTCCTCTCCAAAACTTAGATGTGGTAATTAGTATGTCAAATGGTTCGATACTGTCGTCCAGTTTTTCCTATATTGCACAGATCCTTCCATCTCTACGAACCGTTAACACAATACCCACATCCATTCTAATCTCATGTGCATTGTCTGTTCTTGGTCTGTCACTCCATTCTTCCCTGTACTACTTCTTTCATCGCCAGGTTAAGTATATCTGGTTTTCACTACAGATGTCGTAAACACTCCCTTCGTGTGATAAGGTCTTGGGTAGACATCAGTCCCCAACTACACTTTGAAACGTCCCCTTTGAACTATTTATATACGACTGTGCTTAAACTGACACACAATATTTTGTTAGCGCAACGCAATCTGACTTTCAAAATTCCCTACAAAATAATGGCCCTGACTAACATTAAACTATACCTTTCACAAATCACTTACCTCACAAAAATCTTCGCTGCTCAAGCTACTGCAATACAGCAAGCGCCACTACTGCCAGCTAAATAAAAGATTCAAACTACTGAAGGCACTAACTACTGATAGGGATAGTTAGCAAATGAAAGATATTAATAGAGAACAAACAATGTATTTACCTTGATATCATCATATATAAATATAGCAGTTCATGACAAATTTCAAAACTCCGCCATCTCTCTCCCCACATCCACCACTGCTGGCGGCTCACCTCCAACTGCGCAACGCTACGCGCTGTTCACAGCCAGCTGCCTAACGCTACAATGGCGAGTATTACAACAATGCAAAGCAGCCACAGACTGCACACAGCACAGCCAGTGATTTTCATACAGAGGTGGCGTTACCAATAAAAAACCTAAACAGCCTACTTACATAGCCCCCATGCTCCCCACAAAAATATTTTACAAATGGGATTGGGCAGTGGCCAATACAGATTTGAAAAATTTTTCATAATTACAATAACAAAGAAATCAAATGCACACACTTATTGATATTATGTTGGTCAAAAGCTAAAATTTTCTCACAGTCCATAAAGATAGTCCTAATCGTACATAACAGGAGAATAGCAGTGTTTTTCTCAAAGTCTGAGCAGTAAAAGAAAATGCACACAGAAGTAGTGGATTTCCATGCAGTCTTGAAGAAGTAGTGTTGTCCTTCCAATGGAAAGACAGTGCTGACTCTCGACATGCAGACAGGTAATGGGCCACAATGGAGCAAACCCACAGCAGAGTCAGTCGAAATTTTGAAGAGTATTGGTAGGTAGGTCATCACAGAGCAGACCCACTGTAGTCCTGGTAGAGATTACGGTATTGGTGGGCCACCAGAGGTGCAGACCCACTGCAGTCCTTGTAGAGATAATGGTACTGGTGGGTCATCAAAGATGCAGACCCACTGTAGTCCTTGTAGAGATAATGGTGCTGGTGGGTCACCAAAGATGCAGACCCACTGTAGTCCTTGGAGAGATAGCCAGCAGCCATCTGTTGTGACTGTGCAGGTGCACAATCACCGTTAAAGAGTCTTGCGGATAATATAGCAAGTCCATAAACCACCACTTGTGCACTCACAAAGTTTTTGAAATTGTCCTTAGAACCAGCAATGCTGTTATCCAGTCCCTTGCTGAATTATTAACACACGTGCAAACACTAACAGTCCCTACTTCTCACATATTGTCCATATACTATGACCAACAGAAACGTGTGCAGTGAAATGTAACTTTCAAGTTACTTAATTTGATGAACTGGTGTCAAGTACAATTTTATAACATGAGAATACAATTACAAAGGTACAAAATACATCATTAAAGAACATAACAATACAGATAACATTTGTAGTAAAACAGGCGTTACAAAAGAATAGAAATAGACATATACGTCAGTGTTACAGGAATTATGACATGAGTACATACATAAAAGATCAGAATAACTTGCGAAACATCAACTTCACACATGAGCATTTAAACAGAATGAATAATGTCTAACATCTTTACAAAGTAAATAACATATTATTAATGCCAAGTATATTTGAGGATAACAGTATTCCTCATCATAGTGAATGTAGCTTAATATTAAAAGAAAAAAAAATTCTATGAAACTACACAGAGACAGGAAGAAAACAAATACACAAGGGTACACAAACACATAGTGGGATAACACCAATAGGAAAGGACAGGGTTCGTTTTCAGTGTAACATGTGGTACTGCAGTCCAACCTAAAACTTCATATATCTTTCCTCTTATTTCATCCTTTGTTTCCACCAAAAAAATTCTATCTAAGCATGCTTTCTGTATTTATATGTTCACACATTTCTCACCTCAACATTTATTTCCAAGAAAATCCTACCTAAACCTGTTTTCTCAATGCATTTCTTCCAATTCCTCGCAACTCATTCTCTTAGAGGCTACCCCCTCTTAAGCTAACTTAAATCTACTGAGCTCAGATGCTAAACTAAGGGACGAGGCAATGCAGCAGCACAAAACAATTAATACAAACAGCAATGATAAAAAATACAAAAGGCAAAGCAACGAGCCAATATGCAGCAACAAGAAAAGCTTAACAGAGTAATACAAAGTCAAATTCAGTAACACTATGCCTGGCAAACAGCAGCTTATATCTAAACATGACATAGCTCAAGCAGAAAAAATATTACAGTAAAAACAACAATGCAGATAAGGGAAATGTATATTCACATCTTAATATCTATGTAATTAAAGTGGTGCACCACAAGAAGTTATTCTACCAAAAAGTTACCAATTACTTGAAAAGAAAATTATGAATGCAGTTACTGGTACTAGTTCCTTCTTATTGTTCTTTCCTTTCCAAGAGCTCCTTTATCGAAGAATGTGGGTCATAAAATAATTATTTAATAGATCTGTTGACAGAAAGCGTTCACATTAGCAAATGCATTATATTTTATAAAAGCAATGCTGCAACACAGCTGGAAACCAGATGTCAAATGAAATAAGCAATTACGCAAACCAAAGCATAAAAACATCATTCAATAGCCATGTGGCATTTCGTAAGTTAGTAGAAATTCTCTCAACTCTCATAGAAAGACGCTTGTCATAATCAGGTGTGCAGATGTAAAAATATTTCTCGTCATTTCATTAGGCATTTCAGTAAATATCAGAAAGTACGATATGTTTCCAAGTAATCAGCGTGTCGGATTTGCGATGCTTTCTCTAAAGGAATGACAATGGCCAGGATAATGGCCTCCTTTTTTTTTTCTTCCTGTGGTCTGAAAGGCACGCGCTAATGGCTTTTTCTCCAGGCGTCTGACACAGCTGGGTGCCCACGACGCATTACGTGCAGGTGGTCACTTAACTTTCTTACGGAAATCTTTACCGCTACAGTGACAGTCTCATATAAAAATATTTCACAGGTCAAGAATTAGCGTTGCAAATCTGTAGAAAGAAAATCCTATAAATATGAGTGTCCAAATAAAATATTCGTCAGCATTGTGATACAGTCACGAATTTACGCACATTTCATAAATCTTAAAGTACGATTCTCGGTTTCCAACATCCTTTTTCACAAGTCAAGAGTCTCTAACTTCTATTCATTATTCATATACATATAAACACGTAATCACATTCCTCATATATGGTAGCATCATCTTATTGACATAAACATATCTCAACAGCATAATACACATCGTCGTCGTAAAAATAACATCATAACACCTCATTCAAATCTCAAAATCGTCATAGCTTCCTCCAATAATTTCTAAGCCTAAAAAAATTCTCTGCTCATTTCAAAAGTGTCAGCTGCCTCAAACGTACTTTAAAAATCATGACCCCATACGAAATACGTCATTCAAAGCTCTCATAGTATCACAATGATTCCGAAAAATATGAGCGTTTCTCAAAGTACAGACAAAATACAGTTTCATAAGTGTGAAGTTACCCAACTGTGTAATTGCGTAAACATGTGTCACAGATGTAGCAAAAATAAATGTTTGTCTCTCTCAGTTAAATGATCGGATAGCTGTGTAATTTGTGTGTTAGAGAAATATGGTACCGATGTGTAAAGTTGTATAAGCAAATACCATATTAGCTAGGGTTCCTTGTGCTTGCCAAACACATGGTACACAAAGTAGGCGTGTACCCCCCTGAGGATTAATGTAATTATACCCTCAGGTGTTACAGATTACACCAATGGAATGAAATATATCACGGAAAACTTTCTTTGTAATTCAAAAATCTTTAAAAATAAATGTTTTAAGTACAAAATTAATCACTGAAATGCGTGTCCTGTAGCGCTAAATGTGCATCTTGTTGTAAGATAATCTCTGTGGAAGTGTCGTAGTTATTTTCCTCCGAAAGCTAAGTTCTGCAGAAGTCAATGTACTTACCTCATGATAAACAAAAATGAAATGCTTTGCATATAGATATCGTAGTTATTATGCTTATTGGCGTGATGAAGAAAGTACTGTACAGTAACGTATTGTTATGCCACGAAAAAGGCTGTCTCATTGTTGCTATACCACAAAAGTTACTACTAAAACATATTTTACTTTGCAGAAGAATTCAGAAAACTGTGCAGATATAAAACAGAAACACCGCAAAATCAACATTGTAAATTGTCACTCATTAGTAGCGTCGTGATAAAATCGTGTAGCTGTCACATAAACTAACTATTGTCTCATCTGGTATCTCACAGAAAGTACTTTAAATCCGGAATGTATTTTCAAGTAAACCAAAATGTTGCATTAAAATCTCATTAGCAGTACTGGTAAATGTTCTAATCGTGCAACTAACAAGCAAGAATGTACACACACAATTACACTGTGTCGTCTGTTCGCAATAACAATGCATTCGTAATTTCTGTTTAAATAATTTCTCTTGGTTCTTGGCTGGATATTCAACTTCAAACATTGTTGCATGGTAACAGTTTCTAAAGCATACTAGTAACGTGAAGTGAAACGTTTTATGGCAAAGACAAAGTTAAAAGGCAGATTATCTGTCAATAAATGGTTTTACATGAGAAATGTGGTGTAAACCTTTACTCTTCCTAGTACGCAGAGTTTCAACTTCAACGCAATTATCATGTGGTATACGTCGGATTCTGTAAGGTCCATTGTAAACTAGAAAGAATTTGTGACTCAAGTGTTTCTTCTTATGTGACAATGAATGAGCTTTAATGAGAACTTTCTGACCAATACATAATTTCTTTGCATTTGCTTTACCGTTTAGTTTTCTCCGTTTGTCTGCTGCAGATTTTATATTTTTAAGAGCCAAATCAATTATGTCTTTGTGTCGAAGTTTACGTGTATTCGGGAAAGGTACAAGCTCTCTGATTCTGTTCGGAGGTTCCACATTCTTCAGTACAAGAGTAGGTGGTAAAGCAGTGGAATCATGAGGCATTTCATTCAGCACATTTTGAAATAAGTGTAAATATCTGTCCCAATGCTGATGCTTTCTGTGACAATAAAGTCTGCAAAGCTTATTGATTTCTTTCATAATCCGTTCAGATGGGTTACAATGTGGTGAGTACAATGAAATAAAAACAGGTTTAATTTTATGGTTGCGAAGCATGCGTGACCAAACAGCAGATCTGAATTGCGGTCCGTTATCTGAAATGACTTTGCTAACGTGTCCAACTTCACGTAAGAAATTTTTAACAAAGGCGTTGGATACAGACCGTCCAGTGGCTTTACGTAACGGTGTGAAAGAAACAAATTTTGAAGTAAGTTCAACAGCGACTAGAACGTACGAAAATCCATTAGATGTTCTGACAAGCGATCCCAAGAGATCAACAGCAGCAAATTCTTTTAATTTAGAAGGAATGATAGGAAACAGCGGAGCACTATGGGAGATAGTAGATGGTTTCGCCTTTTGACAAAGTTTACAAATAGACAAGACTCTTCGAATTCTCTTTTCCATATTGTTAAAATAACAAGTCGTTCGAAGAATATGATAACATTTTCGTGGGCCAAAATGTGCGTAGCTGAAATGAATGTACCAAATGAGCTTATTAACAAAATCGTCTGGAATGCAAAGTACCCATAGCTTGTCATCAACAGTGCAGCGTTTGAAGAGTATGTTGTTTCTAACCAGGTAATAATGCCGAATCTGAGTGTGTGTCTTTTCATGCCATTTACTTTTGATGTCTCTCCAAATCGGATCTTTATCTTGTTCATGAACAATGTCTTTTAAAGATGTGGTGATGAAGTTTTCAAAGGCGACTTTCTGAAAGTAAAGAATACTGAAATTTTTCTCGAGGTTGCCTTCTTTGTTACTTTTCTCAAGCCCAGCCGGTGCGCGTGACAGTGCGTCCGCAACAATGTTCTCCTTGCCGGGAATGTAGACTATTGTGAAGCGGAATTCTTGCAGAAACAATGCCCAACGTTTGAACCTGTCATGATTTAATTTTGAAGACATAAGAAATTGTAATGCTCGATGATCACTGTACACTTTTACGTGCTTACCAGAAAGAAAGAAACGGAATTTGTTAAATGCCCAAACGATAGCTAAAGCTTCTAATTCAGTAACGGAATAATTTTTTTCAGATTTTGTTAGCACTCGGCTAGCAAAAGCAATGGTTTTCTGAACGGTAGTGTCATTTTCTATGGCTTCTTGAAATAAATGGGCACCAAGACCGACTTTAGAAGAATCCGTGCTAAGGCAGAAATCTTGTGACAGATCTGGATGAGCTAGTATTGGCGCGTTAAGTAGCGATTCTTTCAAAGAATTGAATTCCAACTGTGCTTGTTCGTCCCAGTTCCAAATAGTATTTTTTCCAGTGAGAGAACAAAGTTTTGGTGTAACAAGAATTTGCATATTCAGAAAACGACGGTAAAAATTTACGAGACCTAGAAAACTGCGGACTTGTCTTTTTGTAGATGGAACTGGAATGGCTCTGATTGCTTCTAACTTTTCAGGATCCGGCTGAATGCCTTCAGAAGAAATAATATGTCCCAAAAACTTCACTTTTGTCCTACCGAATTCAGACTTTTCCAAGTTAACTGTAATTCCAGATTCTGCAAAAATATGTAACAAACTGTTGAGAGTGCGATTATGTTGTTCCCATGAAGCTTCTGCTATCAGAATATCGTCCACATATAAGGTGATGTGACGTTTTAAGAATTCAGGTAATATGGAATTTAGCCCGCGAATGAATGCTGCTGAAGAAATGTTCAAACCAAAAGGAAGTTTCCGAAACTGATAACAAACGCCGAAACAAAGGAAAGCTGTGTATTTTCTACATTCTGGATGAAGTTCGATCTGATAAAAGCTGGATCTGAGATCAATGGAAGACAACACTTTTACACCATTAAAATTTTGAAGAAGTTCTTCCATCGTCTGCGGCCTGTTTGTTTCAGGAATAATGATAGTATTGATTTGTCTCGAATCTAAGACAAGTCTGATCGATCCATTTTTCTTCTCAACAACATGTAACGGATTGTTGTATGAGCTTACTGCAGGCTCAATAATGCCCTCGTCAAGCATAGATTGTATTTCTGTTCTAACACGGTCCCTATAATGCGCCGGAATTACGTATGGTCTAACACAAAATTTAGTATGCTCACGAACACGAAATTGGTATTGAAATCCCTTGATTGTTCCTGTTTTGTGAGTAAAAACTGTGGAATGTGCTTGTAAAATCTCAAAAAGGTCCTGCCTATCAGTGTCATTACAATTCTCAATTGTTTGAATTTTATTCTGAATTAATTCATTAATTTCAAATATGCCATCGATGTCATCCCTGTCAGTTCTTGCAGAGTGATTGTTAGTGTCTAGTTCCGTAGAAAATTCCGAACTGTTATCTAACAGAAGGTAAAGCCGATTAATTTCCTCATCATGGTTTGAGAGCCAGTCTTCAAATTTCAAAGCTATTGACTTACCTTCTTTCTCTAAACTTATTTCAGCATCGTGAAAGCTTAAGATTGCTTTGTATTCATTCAAAAAGTCTACTCCCAGTATAATTTCCGTCGACAATAATGGAACAATAAGTAAGTTCGTAGAGAAGCTGTGGCTTTGACAAAAGAATTCTAAGTTGGTTTGTTGGCGTACATCTACACTTTTTCCAAAGATTGCACCTTGTAATTTAATCTTACGTAACGGAAGTGTGGGGCAATCGTTCGATTTGTTGCATTTGCTAAAGGCTGTTTCACTGATTACTGAAATGGGACTGCCAGAGTCAAGTACTGCCGTAAATTTTATGTCATTTACTGTAATGTGAATCACAGGATACGCAATGTTGTTATGTTTTATGTCGTGTTCCTGGAGTAAGATGTCCCTAATGTCTTCCATTTTTACGTAATTACTAGCTACGGCAGCTGCGTCGTCAGTTTCATAAGTATGTTTTGTGGCTGCCAGCGGTGTGAGTCATTGCCTATTGTCTCTTTGTTGGCGCGCTTCGTTATTGGGGTTTGGAGACCTAACTTCTACAAATTCACCGTGACGAGAGGGCCCTGCTCTGTTTGAATCCCGCCAGTTCTGATGCAATTCAGGTCTGTCGTTACGATCATATCGTCTGTCGTCATGTCGGTAGATTCCATAGTTTCTTTCTTGTCGGTCACATGGTGGAGAATTTCTCCTTGAATCGTAACTGCGCGCTGATCCGTTGTGTCTAAAGTTATTCTGTCTCCCTTGATAGTATTTATTTTGGTTCCCATATTGTCTGTTTCTCTTATTGTCTCTGTGATAGTCATTACCACGGAGAGGTGATCTTTCCCTGTAGTTATTACTACTCTGCCAACGGTTGTCATACGGGTGGTGTCTGTTTTGGTCACGATTTGTGTTGTGAGAATAGCCTTGTCGTGTCAAGTTATTACTTCTTTCATCGCGGAATTGCGACGGATGTGACCTGTAATTGTTGTGTTCCTGCTTTCGCGTTCCGCGATTGTCAGTGTCAATTTCTAATTCTTGTAACAGTCCCTGAAAGGCTTCAATGTCGTCTTTGCAACGTCCTGCTAAAATAATATGCCGTAAATGTTCAGGCAATTTGAGTAAGCAAATGCGGATGAGTTCTGAGGGGCTGTATGGGTTTGTAAGATACTGATTCTTATGCAACATGTCTTCAAAATATTTCATAAGACTGGAA
Source organism: Schistocerca serialis cubense (assembly GCF_023864345.2). Taxonomy (NCBI): domain Eukaryota; kingdom Metazoa; phylum Arthropoda; class Insecta; order Orthoptera; family Acrididae; genus Schistocerca; species Schistocerca serialis. The sequence continues at coordinate 401,601,255 of NC_064645.1, forward strand.
AATTCAGACTGTTCAAAGTGTTTCATCATCATGATGCTATGTTTTACACGGTCTTGTGTGGCTTGAGACCAATATGCTGAGAGGAAGGCATGGTAAAATTCTCCCTCACTGTGGCAATCGTGAATGACCGATCGCATTCTTACAGCTGGTTCATTCTCTAAGTAGCCACACATAAATTCTAATCTGTGCTCCAATGACCAGTTGGGAGGAAAACAATGAGAGAATTGATGGAGCCATGCTTGTGGATGAATGTCGTTGCCAGAATTCTTAAATGTTTTGAATTTACGTGTAGTAATGAACAGCTTATAGTCAAAATCATCATGTCGTCGAGTCGCATATCGGTCATTGTTAGGTCGTGTCGGCCGTTCCATCTCAAAATTCGGTGCACATTGCCAATTTCTTTCATAACTTCCGAAATGCCCTGTGTTATTATTTTGTGGCTGTTCTGTATTTCTGTGTCCCTCTTCCCGTATTGGGGCGCGAGTATCGTCTGAAATACGTAATTCTTGTATTAACTGTGTCAGCTGATCTTGTACTTCCCGGATTTCTCTATGGTGTTGCGTATTAATCTGATTCTGATTTTGTTTGAATTTCCTAATTTGTTCGCACTCTTCAGTGTCAGTGAAGGCTACAGGTCTTGTGTCATTCAGATCATCATCTACCTTTGTAGATAAGTTAGTGAACTGATCTGAAAGTTCAGCTACTTTATCCGATAGTGAAATTATTTCCTCTGTATGTTTTTCTGAACCAAGTTTCAGAGTATCTACTGTGTCCTTTAAGTTTTCCTGAGTTTTTGCAAGTTGCGTAACCGAATCGGTAGATGCAACTGAGTCAATTTTAGCTTGCAAGGTGTTGTGATTTTCATGAACAATAGTTTGCAGTTCTTTTATGGCTGCTTCCTGATTCTGTAATGCATTTTCATGACGCGAAAAAATAGGTTGGAAATGCTCACAAATTTGTGTTTTTACGTCATTACAGACTTTTTGACATTTCGATTCAATGTGATGTAACTCAGTAGTTAAATCCTCACGTGTTTGTTCAAGAGTTTGCTCCAATGAGTCTAACTTTTTAAGATTCTGCTGTGTTTGTCTCTGATTTTGTTCCATTGTGTGTAACTGTTGCTGTGTTTGTTTCTGATTTTGTTCAAGCGTTGTGTCTAACTTTTGTAGCCTTTGTCCCATTTGTTGCATTAACTGTAATAACAATGCACTGGTGTCTGAAACATGTTCCTCAGTGCTTTTCGGCAGTGAATTTGCACCGGCAACATTCACATTTTGACAAGCGGAAAACGTGTCTTGACTCATTTGAGAAAACGGTGAGGACGCAAAACCTGAATCTACAGTGTTTGCAAAATTGTGTCCTATCATTTCGGATTCCTGAGGCGAGCTGTTGCCGACCGATCGATCGATAATGCTTCCCTCTTCACTAATTGTTTCACTGTCCACGCCATTGTTTGCCGCCCGCTCCATTTCCCTATGCACAATTATCAAATTACTACTTTGAACATCAGTTAATTCATTACTCGGTGGCGCTAACACACTGCTTTCATTTTCACTGTCATTTCTCAGTTTACTTTGGAGCCTAGTATTACGTTTTTCATACGCCATTATTGTTACAGTATTTCACACGACAACACAGAAAAACACAATTTGAAGAGCAAAAATAAAATAACATAGCAATGGAAATAATGTCTACTTAATTGCCAGCGCAGCTGCGAAATACTTGGTGCAAATCTACATGCATGCCACAACTGTTTTACTGTACAACAATGAAAGACTGCAACTACAAAGGAGATTCTCTCTACAGTTACACGCTAGCAATAAACAAAATCTACACTAATTACACAAACTACAAGAAAAAATCAGAAGATTCCAGTGAGGTATCCTGGCAGGGTCGCCATATGAAACGTCCCCTTTGAACTATTTATATACGACTGTGCTTAAACTGATACACAATATTTTGTTAGCGCAACGCAATCTGACTTTCAAAATTCCCTACAAAAGAATGGCCCTGACTAACATTAAACTATACCTTTCACAAATCACTTACCTCACAAAAATCTTCGCTGCTCAAGCTACTGCAATACAGCAAGCGCCACTACTGCCAGCTAAATAAAAGATTCAAACTACTGAAGGCACTAACTACTGATAGGGATAGTTAGCAAATGAAAGATATTAATAGAGAACAAACAATGTATTTACCTTGATATCATCATATATAAATATAGCAGTTCATGACAAATTTCAAAACTCCGCCATCTCTCTCCCCACATCCACCACTGCTGGCGGCTCACCTCCAACTGCGCAACGCTACGCGCTGTTCACAGCCAGCTGCCTAACGCTACAATGGCGAGTATTACAACAATGCAAAGCAGCCACAGACTGCACACAGCACAGCCAGTGATTTTCATACAGAGGTGGCGTTACCAATAAAAAACCTAAACAGCCTACTTACAACTTTTTAGCACTTTCTGATTTCGTGCTTTACATGTCCATTCAACATTTATAATGAACAGTCTACATTTTGCACTTACAGGTGTCGTCATGTAACATATCCGGTTATATAAGATTAGGTATGTCAGTTCAAAAAACAAGCACATGTACGTGCAAGCGTCAAATTTAAAATAGATTGTTTACTTGAAATTTGCAGTGGTATGTATGTCCACTAACCACGCTGATTGTACTCCTCGCCAACAACTGAATAAATTAAAATAAATGAAGAAAGAACTGAGTAGGTATAAGCATATCGAGTCTTATAGAATAGTTTATTGATTCTGGTGAAAATCGCTACGTGTCTGAGTAGCGAATCACGAGATACACAAATTTTAATTCAGCTGGTCTGTCTCAATTTACGACTGACAAAGCGAGAGGGCCTCACTATTGTTACAGGATGGGGAGGCTTAGGCGAAGGAAATGCATGTCGCCAGGACGCAGGTAAACCCATGTCGTCTAGAAAGTTCAAAGGATGAGGGTTGGAAACGAACTCTGTCCTAAGCAAATGTACTGCGTAGATGCAACAGCGGATATCTCTTCTTTCCGAATGGGTGGAAGAGTACAAACTGACGTAAAAAGTCTAAGGAAAAGTAGAGTCTGATGAAGCTAAGAACCGTTATAGGAGAGCGGTAACATTCTGGCACCGATTGAGGTGGCGTTATGGTTAGCACACTCGACTCGCATTCGGGAGGACGACAGTTCAAACACGCGTCCTGCCATCCTGATTTAAGTATTCTGTGATTTCCCTAAATCGCTTCAGGCAAATGCTGGGATGGTTCCTTTATCAACCAGCTAACCAAAATTCTGACAGATATCAGTCTGCAAGAGTAGCACTTGGACCTATCGATGGAAGATATTCCAACAGCAAAAGCATTGACAATTCTTACAGGTGACTGTGTGACGTTGTTTGTAACGCCGAAAATGCATATCCTCCTATTTCCATCTATTGTACTATAAATTTTTTTCCTTTGTTACCTGAAGATATGACATATCTGTGTCTTTATATATTGTAATTGTTCTACTGTTTATGCATTTATGTCAATGTATAATTGGTTTCTATTGTAAATATTATTTGTATTTTTACGCTGGGTATGGCCTAGGGAAAACTATCGAACGACTACATCGATAGGTCGTGTGGAGAAACAAAGTGTTTAGGATCTTTGGTAGTATTAACTCTGCCGCATGGAGCACGGGCAGAGAGAGTCTGGCTGGAGTAGGGCGGTGGAGCAGGTGTGTTGTGTGACGCTCTCGCGAGTTGCCGCGCTTTCAGGGTTTGGCAGCATGTAATTGCGCTCGACTTGATAAGATAGTTACCGACACGGTGTCGCGGACGGGAAGCATTAGCTGGCGCACATGAAGAGCCCGTTTCGCCTGGTGACCGTGTCGAGAAGAAGGCGCGCCAACATCCAGCTTCTGCAACAGCGATGGCCGACAATGAGAGGCTGTCGTCACCTCCCCGATCGACGACTGCAAACCTTCAATCAACCAACAAGGAAGACTAAAAGCACGTAAAGTTTTAGAACTGTATGGCAGACCTCAGCTTTTCAAACTGTTGCATCACAAAAATACAGCAACTTAGCATGAACCTTTGTTGGTCATTGTTCCAATTGCATTACCAAGCAGGGTCCCTTCCTTTTCTGGAATGAACTCGAGTGTCGTTAAAATTCAAACGCCAGCATTAAAGTAATATCATTCGATTTCACTGCTTTAATTTCAAAGTTCAGTTAAGGCATTCATAGCTGGCTACAATATTTAGATTACACAAGCACAAATCAAGAGTGCGAGTTTTGTTACCATATTTTAGCTTACCTGTGACTGCAGCTCAGCTTGGTACGTACTAAATTTTACTATTGTTAATTGTTCTGAATCATTTAATTCAAGTTCAAAGTTAAATCTCTTATTTCTAAATTGCTTAGATTCAAGTAGCTTTTGAAATGATTGTTGAGGTAGCCCAAGACTAACCTTATTTTATTGAATTTCGTAGTGCTTCAGAAACAAAGTTCACTATTAATTTCAGTCACTAAATTAACTTTCGATTTTCCGGTTTTATTAATTCTTTTGCTAAATTAAGTCAGAGTGTAGCGAAATTTATTACTTCTGACAAACTTTCAGTTTTCACACAACACGTGTCAACTTTCAGTTGCCACGCTTTTAGTGCTAATTATATGTGCATTAATCTTTCATTTTCAGTTATTATAGTAGTTGTACATAGGACTGGCGACCGTATTTTTCCCCAAATCTCAAATATCTAATTAACGCCAATTAATTGTTAACATAATGACTGCACATTTACTTCCTTTATTAATTTTACCCTTTTTCAAAATTAATTTCTACCAATTTCATTTGCATTTTCCTTTCATTTAGATGTAACCCTTTCTTCCCTCTTTACTGACAAATTAACTTCGGGACGATTGCTTTTCCCAAATTTCCGTTAGGTGCACATGGTTTAATTTTTCACTGTCATTAAGGTCGATAAGTGAGGGGGAGGTTACACGTTGTCACACTTTTTTCTTTTCAAAACTGCTTTGTACCACTTTGCCTTAATACTTGTTGATAGATTCCGACAACTGATATTGTCCATTTGTTCAAACATTCATTAAAATTCACATCATATTGTCCAGATCGCTTTCCAATCATAGGCTGGAAATTGTAAAACTGTTCAAATGTGTGTGGATTCCTAAGGGACGAAACGACTGAGGTAATCGGTCCCTACACTTACTCACTGCTTAAACTAACTTATGCTAAGAACAACACACACACACCCATGCCGGAGGGAGAACTTGAACCTTCGACGGGAGAGCCGCGCAATCCGTGACATGGCGCCTCAAACCGCGCGGCCACTCCGCACGGCTGGAAATTTTAATTCAATCGCATTTTACTTTTGTTTTCCATCATTTTAACCCATTAGTGACCAGTGGGAACTATAGTTCCCACTTATTTGTTTTCGCTGTAAGTTCAGTGGTAATCTGTGTTCCCACTTCTAACTTGTGCTACCATCTCTGTTAGATTGTGCTAACTATGTGTAGATTGTCAATGGTCAGGCGAAAGCTGTTGTATTTCTACCTTGTGAGTCAATCAATGCAGAAGCTCAGTTCCCGCGTAAAAACGAGCCATTGTTTCGACCGCTACAGCGTTTTTTGGATAGTATGCTTTCCTTTTGCGTGTGAAGTGACTTGTGCTGTATTTTTCTACTTCTATATTTGTGAGGGAGCTAGTATTCGTGTATATTTGCTGGATTTGACTGAAAATTACATGAATATTACAAGTTATTGGAAGCAGAAGTGAAGTATTCTGCCCATTGGCTGTGGCAGAGTATAATAAAATAATGGGAGGAGTGGATAGATTTGATCAGCTGCGTGAACAGTATGCTGTAGGCCTTCGTTCATGGAAGTGGTGGCACAAACTGTTTTTCTTTCTTGTGCATTTGGCAGTTGTCAATTCCTACGTTATGTGGAAGCTACAGAAGATAGAAGCAGACCAGCTAACATTTAGATTGCACTTGGCAAGGCAGCTTATCTCTGGCTTCTCAAATCGTACGAGAAGAGGAAGGCCTGTTCATTTTCAAACACCAAAAAGAGGTGTGTCTGGAGTACCAAATGAAGTTTGTCTGGAGAAAGTTGGAACTCATTTCCCTACAAAGGGTACAACAAACAGAAGATGCCGCCAATTTAGCACCATGAACAAAGAAAAGAGAACAAAAATAATGTGCAACAACTGTCGTGTACCTTTGTGTGTAGCACCATGCCTCTCTAAGTTCCATAGTACATCACCTTAGTGAACTCAAAGGACAGTATGAACTAATACAAAGGTAATGTTTAACATGATTTTGCACTACAAAATAAAGGAAATACATTTTTTTTTTTAAATTAGCAAGTGAAGTTACTCCAGAGATCGGTGGGAACAATAGTTCCCACTAATTTTTTTATGCTCGTAGGCTAAACTCTCACTTTCAAGATTTAAACTATGATTTTATGAACGGTTTCTTAGCCCAATAAAGTGTTCATAAAAAGTCTACAACTTCAGGAAATAATTTGGTCACTAAACGGTTAAGATATATTTCCTTTGTCTTCGTCATATTGTTCTCCGGAATGATTATTTGTATATATCTGAATTCGATTAAAAATTCTCAGATGACGGAAACCGTTTGGGATATGTTGCGCGTTTCTAGGCGAGTTCATACTGACTGGAGTGATTTCGTTGAGAAAGTGAGATGTTAAACTGTTCAATGATTTTTTCCATAATTTGCGTATTGTACACACAAATAAGGCTTTAGTCTTTATGCTAATATCCACAAGGCTTATCCCACCGCTTTCTGCACAGAGAGTCAGAGTGTCAAATTTAACTTTGCATACGTCTGCAAGAGTTACAAAGTGACCTAAGACCGACATAATTCTGGAGGCCGTGTCTCGAGGAATGGGTATCATATAGTTGATTTTTGCTACGATATATATATATTTGCCACCGTTTCCCTCTTAAATTCGTCGAGTTTCCTCTTTCTATGCTCTTCTACATTTGCTCGCATGCTTGCGAGTCTTCTATTGCAATTGGCGGCTACGGTGTGTTTTGGGTTGGATCTGTAATCGATACCTAATATTTTCATATGGGAGATGACCTTTAACCGTCCTGAGTTTTGCATACATATTCCGAGTCCGATATTCATGATATTTGGTTTCGATTTATATAGCTTTGCCCCTGACGCCAATTCGTATGGGCCAGTAATTCGTGGGGCCTATTCCATCATTTTCATTGGTGACCACATGACCCACGTCATCAACGTATGCTCTACACACGATAATATCTACAGCGCTCATGTTTCGACCTCTTCGCTGTTGTTCCAGAGTGACTAGCAGAGATTCTGATGCGATGGCGAACAGGGCCATCGACATTGGACATCCTTGTCTTACTGAAATATTGCAATTAAATGTTCTCGTTAGCTGACCATTTATTAGGTTTCTGGATGAACCTTTCTTCGGAAATTTGTGGTAAGCTCCTATGGAACCAAACTGCGGAGGTCATCGATCCCTAGACTTACACACTACTTAACCTAACTTAAAGTAACTTACGCTAAGGACAACACACACACACCCATGCCCGAGGGAAGACTAGGACTTCGGAGGGGGCAGCACGTCAGACCTCACGGCTACCCCGCGCGTCTGGATGAACTTAAGCTTCATATTCTGTGTATGAATTTGAATAATCATTGTGGAAAACCCGTTGCCTTCATCATTTCGAATAGGTAATCGCATTTTACTCTGTCAAAGGCTTTTTGAAAGTCTAGTGACATAACAGCACATTTTAATTTGAGAACACCTGCTGTGGTTGTTGTATCTTTGTCATCACATACACTCTGTATAATTGTTCTATCCTTGCCCACTGTGGTTTGGTAAGGACCAGTTACTGTATGCATCACATTCTTAAGCCTGTGAGCTAGTATATGTGCCAAGGTCTTATAACCAATATTCAGCAAAGTTATGAGTCTAAGGTTTTCGATGGATAAACATTGCGCGTTTTTGGGAACTGAAACCTAGGCAGCAGCGGGGAGAACGGGCCTTTGTTCGGGAGAATGTTGCTGGAGTCTGCGGAGTAAGGACGAAGTGTGCGAGGCGGCTCCTCAGTTATGGCAAAATACGCTTTGTCTATACATGTATTACATAAATAAAGCCTATGGAAGTCAAGTCACGTGGAAAGTGACTTTATTTCGTGAATGTAAGTATTTTTTAATGATGACAAATTCACAGAGATAGATGCTGTCATACAGGCGCAAAACTTACGCCTGTCAAGCGCCATCGCATTAATTCAAGTAGTTAAGGTGGGTGTCTTTATAATTCCAAAGTTAAATGCGTCAATGTTGTGAATTTATCGTCGCTGATGACATTTTGGTTGTGAAAGTAACACAATTCAGTTATTTTGTGTTTGCTGAGAAGTAGTCAGCATTTCCTAAACTATCCTGGCTAGAAAGATCCACACGGCAGGTACAGGGTTCAAACTGCATAGAATTGTGGGAGATTATTATTGTGCTTTTTGGTGCAAGCGGCTGCTCATATGTCACATATCACGCCGGTAAATGCTAAACGACACCTCGCTTGGTGCAAGGAACGTAAACATTCGAAGATTGAACAGTGGAAAAACATTGTGTGGAGTGACGCATCACGGTACCCAACGTGGCGATCCGATGTTAGGGTGTGGCTATAACGAACGCCCAGCAAACGTCATCTGTCAGCGTGTGTAGTGCCAACATTAAAATTTGGAGGCGGTGGTTTTTTTCATGGAGGGGGCTCGCACCCCTTGCTGTTTTGTTTGGCACTATCACAGTACAGGCCTACATTGATGTTTCAAGCACCTTCTTGCTTCCCACTGTTGAAGAGCCATTCGGGAATGGCAACTGCATCTTTCAACACCATCGAGCACCTGTTCATAATGCACGGCGTGTGGCGAAGTGGTTACACGACAGTAACATCCCAGTAATGGACTGGCCTGTACAGAGTCTTCACATGAATCCTACAAAACACCTTTGGGATTTTTTGGAACACCGACTTCGTTCCAGGCCTCACCGACAGACATCGATACCTCTCCTCAAGGCAGCACTCCGTGAAGAATGGGCTGCCATTCTCTAAGAAACCTTCCAGCACCTGATTGAATGTATTGTAAGACGTCGTGGTCTCCTGACCTTCATTGCTTACATATTCCGCCCTCTCAATCATATTCCGCACATCAAGACACTTCATTTGAACCAAAACTCGATAAGATAAAGTCAATGTTGTATGAATTCATGTAAACGATATGCAAATAACAAGTAACCACACCGTGGTTGAAACACTTGAGGCTGGCGTACACACATACATTCCAGACACGACGGTCACAGGAGCTTTTAGTTCAGGAGAGCAACCGCACGCCAGGAGGCCGGTCCCAACCTATCTATGTCGGCCGGTGACTGCCCATAGAGCAGACAGCGTTTGCCCGAGTGAAAGGACGACCCCGTGTTTGGCTTAAAAGCAAATTCCGCTACATTGTGTGGGAGCGCCCAGCCTACGCATTCTTTACAAATATAGCACGCAGTTTCAGAGATTTTCACAGGGAGACAGCAAACGCCAAACGTCAATGCTACAGATGTCCGGATTGGTCTCCTTAAACGAAACGTCATTCTCCCATTTTAGAAGAGCAATGCTGATTGGCAGACGATATTTCTGACGCCTTGAGGTGAAGGAGTAATGGAAGAGACCGAAAGATATACCCCTTCACGCCTGGCATGGAGAGGGGCCATTCCGTTGTCGCTCTTGGAGCAAGAACACGTAACAAGAGCATGCGGGCTCATACATGTACTCAAAGAGCGAGGAACAAGTCTCTCCTCAGTACTTCACTGGGAGAGCACCTCTGTCAAGAGCGAATCGAAGTGCGACTCTATATTGAGTCCTTGCGATTAAGCGTTGTTCACTGTGTTGGCCACCACACTTATTGTGCAGTGTGAACAGACAGAGTTAAAGTTAAACGCCTGCGACCGAATTTTTTAGTGGCATTGCGGTGGACTGGTTATCTGACCAGTGTACCACGCCAATAGTTAGGCTAGAGGCGAATAGGAGTCCTTGACTTCATCAAGGCGTAGGGAGAGTTTGATTGGCGAAGGCCAATCCAGATAGAACGAGAGTTATCTTATTTGTCAGCAGCGAGCGGTGCAGACAGCAGTCATCGCAGCTCATGGTATTGTGTGCTACAGCTCTTGCAAGCCCCATATTTCCTCCACAACAGTACACTTCACTGCAATTCACATGTGACAGCCTTGACCATACCTAGCAACATTCTAACGGATAATTATTCAAGTTGAGTAGGTGCGGCTCTCAGCCATTCTGCCAAGTCAATAACAATCTTAAACTTTGTACAGAAATTTTATTAGCGAATCCTATCCTTGAGAGGTAACTTCACATTCCGAAAAGAACCCGGAAATAAATTGTTCAGTTCATAACTAAAAGTGCCATTGTGATTTCACAGAATTTTTGCAAAATAAAAATAATAATTTTCGTTAGTTTCATGTTTTTCTGTTCTAACTAGCACTACTCCAGTACCAAAGTATCCCACTAGTTACGTAAGAAATTTTGTTAATTTTTGTGTCATTTCCTTACAGTGGACGACTCCAAAAGATAGTTATTGCTGAAAGTTTTTCAGGCATTTCTCTTTAGAACGTTAGGAGCGTCTGTCTGACTTCTGCAGTAGTGTGGGGGCGGAAATTGCATCTTGCAGGAGCCACAGGGTAAAGGGTACATCTCAGATTAATCCGTTGCGCAGAATGACAGAATAGCACCCACGTCGCTCACAGTATGCCTGCGAGAGTGGAAGCATGTCATTAAGGCTAAGGGTGGGCCAACACCCTATTGAATTTCTGCATTATCGATGGAAGGCGCCACGCTTTTGTAAGTAATTTTCAGCCAGGTGTCCCGATACTTTTGATCACATATTGTAAATCTGACAGTTGTGATGGTGAGTTTGGACTTCAAAGATGCAGAACCCGATCCACACACCCCTGCTAGACTAAAGCTTCATGATAGAGCCAGTTTCCTTGTGGTACATTGTTATTTAGAATTTGGACAGTTGTTGTTTTCTCTCAAAGCATAGTGGTTGATTTTATTGCGGTTGACACGAAAGGTAACTAGTCACATTCATTTAAAATACAAGAGGGAAGAGCGAAAAGGTTGCATACTGCATGTAGAAACTATTGACTCGTTCTTAAACACTGTCTGTGCTTACCTTCGTTGTTAGCACGAACTATCAATTCTGTCCACGTGGAAAACAAACAAAGCAATGATACAGTACCGTCAATGGTGTGGACATAAATCGAAAATTTGTCAGAGACGTGTATGTAACATATTTGTATAACTATTGCCATATTAGGGGTTTAAATTTCAATAAACAAGTCTAGAGCAAACGGTCTGCCAAAGCAACATTTGTGTCTAGAGGGTGAGGTAATATTACGGAAAGTAAGAAAAATACGTTATCTGTCGCGTAGTTGGACGTAAAACAATTAAAATATATAACTCTGCCAGTCGCTGCATACGGTTAAAATATAAAGCTAGTGCTCATGCATACGGGGGTCGGAACTTAATTAGTGTCAACTATTTATTCACAACCGATACAAAAGAGTTATATGTTTGAATCTGTTACTGTCATTCGAAGCAGTCACCAGCGTTGAGTAGAACCCGTTGCCAGTGACGTGGAAGGCGTACTATATCGTTAGCAGAGCCTGTTCTGTTGATGGTGCGAATGGAGCTGTCTGCTGCCTGTCGAATCTCTGGAACAGTTCTGAAGCGATTGCCACGAAGTGGTTCCTTCATCTTCGGAATCAAATCAAAGTCACAAGGACTTAAGTCCGGGGAGAATGGTGGATGGTATAGTACTTCCCAGTCCCATCGACCGAAGAGGGCAGCCACAGCTTGCGCTGTATGCGTCCGCACTTTGTCGTGTAAAATTATGGATGGGTTGTGCAGAAAGTGTCGCCGCTTCTTTCGCAAAGCTCGTCGCAGATGATTGTGAATTTGATTTGATCCGAAGATGAAGGAACCGAGCTGAGGAGGAAAGACGACAGAAAGACAAGATCAATCTTGTACTGGCGCTTCACTAGTAAAGAACTGCAGGTCTCTACCTAAACGGTGAGACTTGTGTCCTTTGCTAGTGTGCCAGTTAGAGCCTGTACCAGTCACGTCCTGAACCGTCAGAGGTACTGTTTCTAGCATGACGCACACAACGAGTGATGCGTGGATGTACTTAATTGTTTTGAGTCGTCCGTCTAAACATTTGACATATTCCGTCACGCATAGCCGTGGCACGGAGTCAAACTGGTTTGGCAGACAAGCAAATGGTTCCACCTGCACACTGGAATCCATAGGGGTTTCAGAGGCACATAGGAAAGAACCTAGGTTCCGAATTAACCGAAAGCGAGACCGCGTACTTGCATTCTTCGGGCGCGCGCCATTAATAACAGATTGCGGCCGTCCATGACTTCATTCGCCGAACACATCGTGGTATGCCGCCCTCACGAGCAGGGAGGTAAAGTATTGGCTGAGAACGAGCATCAAAACCGATGCAGGGATTAGTGAACACAGGGTTGTCGTAGCGAGATTGAATATTGTAATCTCTGAATCCACGAAAAATAAGCGAAAAATATACCTATTCAAAACAGCAGATGAAAATTCACTTGACGCCTTCCTGAGAGAAATCTCCACTCATTCCAAATTAATAATATAAGTGTATACCAGATGTGGCTTAAATTCAAAGAAATGGTATCGGCAGCAATTGAGAGATTTATAATAAAAAATTAACAAACGACGGAGCTGATCCCCCTTGGTACACAAAACGGGTTAGAGCACTGTTGCAGAAACAACGAAACAAACATGCCAAATTTCAACAGACGAAAAATCCCCAAGATTGGCGATCTTTTACAGAAGCTCGAAATTTAGCCCGGACTTCAATGCGAGATGCTTATAACAGTTTCCACAATGAAATTTTGTCTCGAAACCTGGCAGAAAACCCAAAGAGATTCTGGTCGTATGTGAAGTATGTTAGCGGCAAGAAACAATGAATGCCTTATCTGCGCGATAGAAATGGAGATACTACCGAAGAGCCGGCCGCGGTGGTCTAGCGGTTCCAGGCGCGCAGTCCGGAACCGCGCGACTGCTACGGTCGTAGGTTCGAATCCTGCCTCGGGCATGGATGTGTGGGATGTCCTTAGGTTAGTTAGGTTTAAGTAGTTCTAAGTTCTAGGGGACTGATGACCACAGATGTTAAGTCCCGCCAAAGCAGAGTTACTAAACACAGCCTTCCGAAATGCCTTCGCAAAAGAAGACGAAGTTAATTTTCCAGAACTCTAATTGAGAACAGCTGCCAACATGAGTAACGTAGAAGTAAATATCCTCAGAATAGTAAAGCAACTTAAATCACTTAATAAAAGCAAGTCTTCTGGTTTACACTGTATACCAATTACGTTCCTTTCGGAGTATGCTGATGCATTAGCTCCATACTTAACCATCATATACAACCGTTCACTCGACGAAAGATCCGTACCCAAAGAGTGGAAAGTTGCACAGGTCACACCAATATTCAAGAAAGGTAGTAGGAGTAACCCACTAAATTACAGGCCCATATCGTTTACGTCGCTATGCATCAGGATTTTAGAACATAATTTGTGTTCGAACATAATGAATTACCTCGAAGAAAACAATTTATTGACACACGGTCAACATGGGTTTAGAAAACATCGTTCCTGTGAAACACAACTATCTCTTTATTCACATGAAGTGTTGAGTGCTATTGACGAAGGATTTCATATCGATTCCATATTTCTGGATTTCCGGATGGCTTTTGACACTACCACACAAACGTCTCGTAGTGAAATTGTGTGTTTATGGAATATCGTCTCGGTTATGTGACTCTATTTGTGACTTCCTGTCAGAGGGGTCACAGTTCGTAGTAATTGACGGAAAGTCATCGAGTAAAACAAAAGTGATTTCTGGCGTTTTCCAAGGTAGTGTTGTAAGTCCTTTGTTGTTGGGAGACAATCTGAGCAGCCGTCTTGGGTTTGCAGATGACACTTTCGTTTACCAACTAACAAAGTCATCAGAGATCAAAACAAACTGCAAAACGATTTAGAAAAGATATCTGAATGGTGCGAAAATTGGCAGTTGCCCCTAAACAACGAAAAGTGTGGTGTCATCGACATGAGTGCTAAAAGGAACTCATTAAACTTCGGTTACGCGATAAATCAATCTAATCTAAAAGCCGTAAATTCAACTAAATACCTAGGTATTACAATGACGGACAACCTAAATTGGAAGTAACACATAGAAAATGTTGTGGGGAAGGCTAACCAAAGACTGCGTTTTATTGGCAGGACACTTAGAAAATGCTTGTCCGTCCTTTCTTAGAATACTGCTGCGCGTTGTGGAATCCTTACCAGATAGGACTGACGGAGTACATCGAAAAAGTTCAAAGAAAGGCAGCACGTTTTGCATTATCGCTAAATATGGGAGAGAGAGTCACAGAAATGATATTGGATTTTGGCTGGAAATCATAAAAGTAAGGCGTTTTTCGTTGCGACGGAATCTTCTCACAAAATTCCAATCACCAACTTTCTCCTCCGAATGTAAAAATATTTTGTTGACACCGACCTACATAGGGAGGAACGATCACCACAATAAAATAAGGGAAATCAGGGCTCGTACGGAAGACATAGGTGTTCATTCTTTCCGCGCGCTATACGAGATTGGCATAACATAGAATTGTGAAGGTGGTTCGATGAACCCTCTGCCAGGTACTTAAATGTGATTTTCAGAGCATCCATGCAGATGTAGATGCTACGGCGTGGGGCTCCAATATATGTTTCTCAGCATCCTGTTCTTTCGAACCATATTTTTCTTTTTTGGAATGGTAGAGTATAGATGCTTGATGGTGGGGTAGTTGTTGTGCCATACCACGGATTCGCGACTACGATGTCAGGGAGAGCGATTAGTGTTCTAGTTATTGTCGTGTGTCGATCCCCAGCTGATCACTTTGCCTATCATAGACCCTATGTTAGCGAAAGCCTTTGTCAAATAAAGATGTTTGTGTGACGTTTCTTTAGTGATTTTTTGTCTTGTTATGTTAAGACTGAATAAGTCTGTCCTTATTTAGATCACTTCTCCTGTGTTCTGATTAACAGAACCTTGCCATTTTTATTACAGTCCAGATTATAGAAGAAAATAGTAAGCTTGCTAACAAACCTGTAATGTTCGGATACAGCATTAGCAGTGTCCTGCTTTACACAGTCACGACGTTCAAATCATTGGGCACATCGTTGCAAAGAGATGTGAAGTGGAACGAGAATGTGAGGATTGTGGTAGGGAAGCAGAATGGTCGACTTCGGTATATTGGGAGAATTTTGGGAAAGCGTGGTTCATCTGCAAAGGAGAGCGTATATTGGACGTTTGTGCGACCTGTCCCTGATTACTGCCCGGGTATTTGGGATCCGCACTAGGTCGGACAT
Source organism: Schistocerca serialis cubense (assembly GCF_023864345.2). Classification (NCBI taxonomy): domain Eukaryota; kingdom Metazoa; phylum Arthropoda; class Insecta; order Orthoptera; family Acrididae; genus Schistocerca; species Schistocerca serialis. The sequence goes on from NC_064645.1 coordinate 401,616,750, forward strand.
CGAAGCAGCTCAGAGGTGATCTGCTGGTTTTCTTACGGTAGGCTTGAACAACACGCAAGTGTTTGGAGGTACTTCAAAATGGTTCAAATGGCTCTGAGCAGTATGGGACTTAACATCTGAGGTCATCAGTCCCCTAGACTTAGAACTACTTAAACCTAACTAACCTAAGGACATCACACACTTCCATGCCCGAGACAGGATTCGAACCTGCGACCGTAGCAGCAACGCGGTTCCGGACTGAAGCGACTAGAACTGCTCGGCCACAGCGGCTGACATACTTCAAAAACTCAAACGGGAATATTTGGAAGGATGGTGACGTTCTTTTCGAGTAACACTATCGATAAAAATTTAGAGAACGGGTACTTGAAGGTGACTGCAGAACGATTCTCCTGCCACCAATATACATTTCGCGTTAACGACAACAAAGGTAGAATGTGCGAAATTGGGGCTAAATAATTTTTTTTTCAGTCATCTGTCTTCTGACTGGTTTGATGAGGCCCGCCACGAATTCCTCTCCTGTGCCAACCTCTTCATCTCAGAGTAGGACTTGCAGTCTATGTCCTCAATTATTTGCTGGAACTACTCCAATCTCTGTCTTTCTCTACAGTTTTAATCCTTTGCAGTTCCTTCTAGTACCATTGAAGTTATTCCGTGATGTTTTAACAGATGCCCTACCATTCTGTCCCTTCCTCTTGTCAGGGTTTCCATATGTTCCTTTCCTCTCCGATTCTCCGGAGAACCTCCTCAGTGCTTACATTATCAGTCCACACAATTTTCAAAATTATTCTGTAGCACCGCATCTCAAATGCTTCGATTCCCTTCCGTTCCGGTTTTCCCACAGTCCATGTTTCACTACTATGGAATGTTGTGCTTCAGACGTACGTTCTCAGAAATTTCCTCTTCAAATTAAGGTCTATGTTTGACAGTACCGGACTTCTCTTGGCCATAAATTCCCTTTTTGTCAATGCTAGCCTGCTTTTGATGTCCGCCTTGCTCCGTCCGTCACAGTAGCAGAATTTCGTAATTTCATCTACCTTGTGATCACCAACTCTGATGTTGGGTTCCTCATTGTTCTCATTTCTGCTACTACTCATTACTTTCGTCTTACTTCGGTTTACTTTCAATCCTTATTCTGTACTGATCAATCTGTGCATCCCATTCGGCAGATCCTTTAATTCTTCGGTGAGAATAGCAATGCCATTAGTGAATCTTATCATTGATATTGTTTCACCTTTTATTATAATTCCACTCTTGAATCTTTGTTTTATTTGCGTTAATGCTTCTTCGACGTATATATTGAACAGTAGAGGCAAAAAATTACATCCCTGTCTTACGCACTTTTTAATTCGGGCACTTCGTCCTTGGTCTTCATGCTTATTGTTCCTTCCAAGCTCTTTTATATACTGTATGTTACCCGTCTTTCCCTATAGCTTACCTTTACTTTTCTCACTATTTCAAACAACTTTGACCATCTGACGTTGTCGAACTCTTTTTCCGGGTCGACAAATCCTGTTGAACGTGTCCTGGTTTTTCTTCAGTTTTGCTTCTATTATCAGAGGAACTGACCCTCAGGTGCTTGTGCCTTTCCGAAATCCAAACTGATCGTCATCTAAATAGTTCAAATGGCTCTAAGCACTATGGGACTTAATATCTGAGGTCATCAGTCCCCTAGACTTAGAACAACTTAAACCTAACTAACCTAATGACATCACACACATCCATGCCCGTGGCAGGATTCGAACCTGCGACCGTAGCAGCAGCGCGATCGTCATCTAACACGCCCTCAGTTTTCTTTTTCATTCTTCTCATAGGTCACCATATAGATAGATGTTTTTCCCTCGCTCTTTTTGCTTGAATAATATGAATGAAAATGACTTGTAGTGGTACAGGGTACCCTCCGTCACGCACCGTACAGTGGCTTGCAGAGTCTATATGTAGGTGTGCACTGGGGCTCCAAAGAAACTGGTATAGACATATATAAACAGGCAGAATACGGCGCCGTCGTCGGCAACGCCTATGTGAGGCAACAAGTGTCTGGCGCAGTTGTCAGATCAATTACTGCTGCTAGAATGGCATGATATCACGATTTAAGTGAGTTTGAACGTGGTGTAATAGTCGCCGGACGAGCAATGGGAGACAGCACCTTCGAGGTTGCAATGAAGTGGGTATTTCCCCGTACGACCATTTCACGAGTGTACTGTGAATATCAGGAGTCCGATGAAACGTCAGATCTCCGATATCGCTGTTCCGCGTGACAGAAGAGCAGCCCTTCCGCAATTTGCTGCAGACTTCAGTGCTGGGCCATCAACAAGTGTCAGCGTGTGAACCATTCAACAAAACATCATCGATATGGGCTTTCATAGCCGAAGGCCCACTCCTGTAGCCTTGGTGACTGCAAGACGCAAAGCTGTACTCCTTCCCTGGGCTAGTTGACACCGACATTGGACTGCTGATAACTGGATATATATTGCCTGGTCGGACGAGTCTCGTTTCAAATTGTATCGTGCGGATGGCCGGGTATGGAGACAACCCCATGAGCCATGGACCGTGCGTGTCAGCAAGGCACTGTTCAAGCTGGTGGAGGCTCTGTGATGGTGTGGGACGTTTGCAGTTGGAGTAGTATGGGGTCCGTGATATGTCTAGATACGACTCTGATAGGTGACACGTACGTAAGCATCCTGTCTGATCGTCTGCATCCTTTCATGTCTTTATACATTCCGACGGACTTGAGTAATTCCAGCAGGACAATGTGACTCCCCATACGTCCAGAATTGCTACAGTATGGCTCGAGGAACACTTTTCGGAGTTTAAACACTTCCACTGGCCACCGAACTCCCCAGACATGAACATTATTGAGCTTATCTGGGATTCCTTGCAACGTGCTGTTTAGAGTAGATCTCCAACCATTCGTACTGTTACGGATTTATGTCCCAGCCATGGAGGATTCATGGTTTCAGTTCCCTCCACCACTACTTCAGATATTATTCGAGTCCATGCCACATCGTGTTGCGGTACTTCTGGATCTAGCGGGAGCCCTACACGCTATTATGGGACCATTGCTTTTCACAATATATATAAATGACCTAGTAGATAGTGTCGGAAGTTCCATGCGGCTTTTCGCGGATGATGCTGTAGTATACAGAGAAGTTGCAGCATTATAAAATTGCAGCGAAATGCAGGAAGATCTGCAGCAGATAGGCACTTGTTGCAGGGAGTGGCAACTGACCCTTAACATAGACAAATGTAATGTATTGCTAATACATAGAAAGCAGGATCCTTTATTGTATGATTATATGATAGCGGCACAAACACTGGTAGCAGTTACTTCTGTAAAATATCTGGGAGTATGCGTGCGGGACGATTTGAAGTGGAATAATCGTATAAAATTAATTGTTGGTAAGGTGGGTACCAGGTTGAGATTCATTGGAATAGTCCATAGAAAATATAGTCCATCAACAAAGGTGGTGGCTTACAAAACAATCGTTCGACCTATACTTGAGTATTGCTCATCAGTGTGGGATCCGTACCAGATCGGGTTGACAGAGGAGATAGAGAAGATCCAAAGAAGAGCGGCGCGTTTCGTCACAGGGTTATTTAGTAAGCGTGATAGCGTTACGGAGATGTTTAGCAAACTCAAGTGGCAGACTCTGCAAGAGAGGCGCTCTGCATCGCGGTGCTTTCCGGCAGTCGTTCTTCCCGCGAACCATACGCGACTGGAACAGGGAAGGGAGGTAATGACAGTGGCACGTAAAGTGCCCTCCGCCACACACCGTTGGGTGGCTTGCGGAGCATAAACGTAGATGTAGATTAGGAAATTGTACCTGTTTCTTTGGCTTTTTAGTGTAGTTCTAGATACCTTCTAAGTAATTGCGGACTTCAGGTGTTGCTGTGAGATGAAGAGGTTGGCACAGGAGAGTTAAGCGGCCCATCAAACTTGCCAGTAGAAAGAAATGAAGATATGCGCAGCTCCCTAGGTTGGCACAGGAGAGTTAAGCGGCCCATCAAACTTGCCAGTAGAAAGAAATGAAGATATGCGCAGCTCCCTCGGTGCCGGCCTCTCGCAGGTCAGCGCGGCAGGCGTTAGCAGTGCGGAGTGCGCCCCGTCAAGGCCGCCCACGCGTCATCGCGTCGCGGGAGCCGCCTTCCAGAGCGCGCCGCACCCGCAGACGATCGGCTGCAGATCAAAGGCGACCGCGTTTCGGCCACTGTGCGCCAACGTGGCCACGCTAGCCGCTGCCCGGCTGCGCCCGGTAAGCGGCGCCCGCTGGCGTATAGAAATTGACAGATTTACACATTTTGCGCGGCCGCTGGCGCCGTGGCCCGGCCGGCAGATGGCGCTTCCATAAAGTGCGAGCGGACAGCGCCTGTCCGCAACGACTCGGCCAGCGGGATGCTCCCTCTTGCCGTCAGTTCGAGCCATGGCGGCAGCGTCGCGAACTATCATCGGCAGACGGTGCTGGCGCGAGCTGGTTATCGTCATTGTGGTTTCCAGCATATATGGCTTTATCCTGTCCGTTAGCAGCATTCAGTTATTCGATAACGGCCAGAGACACATATGCATTTTTTCACGTCGACTTGCGACGGCCGGCCGGGGTGGCTGTGCGGTTATAGGCGCTACAGTCTGGAACCGCGTGACCGCTACGGTCGCAGGTTCGAATCCTGCCTCGGGCATGGATGTGTGTGATGTCCTTAGGTTAGTGAGGTTTACGTAGTTCTAAGTTCTAGAGGACTGATGGCCTCAGAAGTTAAGTCCCATAGTGCTCAGAGCCATTTGAACCATTTTTGAACTTGCGACGGGGCGATAAATAAGAAGTGCAGTTGAAGCGTTCACAAGAATGTGCATATCCTGTGTTACTAGAGGAGGCCGAAACGCACGCGTTTTAGCTCACGCACGCTAGCGTGAGGAGGGAAGAACTATACTGACGTGAGCTCTGGAACATGACAAGGAATTAGAATTCAGAAAGCGGACGTAATTAGTTTGATACTTAACTTTAATCCATTAATGATGAAGTCACTCTTGACGGTACATGTTTCACAATATTATCTGTTCAGAATACATTCTTGAAGATGAATATGGCGCCTTGCTAGGTCGTAGCAAATGATGTAGCTGAAGCCTATGCTAAACTGTCGTCTCGGCAAATGAGAGCGTATGGAGACAGTGAACCATCGCTAACAAAGTCGGCTGTACAACTGGGGAGAGTGCTAGGGAGTCTCTCTAGACTAGACCTGCCGTGTGGCGGCGCTCGGTCTGCAATCACTGATAGTGGCGACACGTGGGTCCGACGTATACTAACGGAGCGCGGCCTATTTAAAGGCTACCGCCTAGCAAGTGTGGTGTCTGGCGGTGACACAACATATACAAATGTTGGTTGAAAAATGTTACTGCAAATTTTGGCTCTCATGAAAGTCTCAGGGAACGATTTCTACACTTTGTGCATTAGTACACTGTTACACACCCGCGCATTAGTTATAGTTTTTGAATTAATATTCATGAGTACAGTTTATGCTAGGGAACAAAAATAAGGCGGTTATTACAGCAAAATCAGTTTTTGACGACACAGTTCAATCACTGTTTACTGGCGTTGTCCTTTTCTTTCACACAATGAAATCAGCACTGGCGAGACGGTTTACAGTTTTACTTTAATAATAATTTGACTCCGATCCCACAATACCACTAATGTAGGCTGCTACAAACGAAAATTACTCACTCAATTCGAACAGAACCACAAGTCCCACTGTCCTCTTTGTACTAGAAGTTTTGGCGCGAAATCACAGATCCTTCTTTTTTTTGTGGTTTTAGGGCGCACAACTACAGTGGTCATTAGCGCCCAGACTAAGTTATGAATGCACTGCGAGGCACAAGATTAAAACAGCAACTAAAAAGGACAGCACTATAAAAGGCACATTAACAGGCAAGGGATTAACAGAAAACAGTATAATCAAATGTCCTTAGACAGGTTTTTCAAGTGGATAAAACGAAGAACGCGAGCAGATGCTCCTGGGTCATCCGCTAAAATGTCATCCAGAGTACATGGCAGGCCAAGATCAAAGCGCAGTGTATTAAAATTCGGACAGGACGTTAAAATGTGGCGTACTGTCAGCAATTGCCCATATGGGCAGAACGGCGCCGGCGCCGGCGCAGCCGTCAGCAGATGGCGATGGCTGAACCGGCAGTGTCCAATACGTAACCGGGCCAAAATGACCTCCTCCCGCCGAGAAGGGCGTGAAGAGGTCGTCCAAGCCGTGGGGAGAGGTTTCAAGGCCCGAAGCTTGTTTTCAGCAAGTGTAGACCAATCGGCATGTCACAGCGACAAAATGCGCTGACAAATGACCCTGCTAAAATCAGATGAAGGCACACAACAAGAAGCTGACCGAGGCTGGAGAACCGCAGCCTTGGCCGCGGCATCTGCAGCTTCGTTCCCAGGGATACCGACATGGCCAGGAACTCACATAAAGGTAACCGGAGAACCGTCCGCCAGCTGCTCAAGAGAGAGTTGGATCCTGTGCAGGAATGGGTGAACCGGATACGGATCACCGAGGCTCTGGATGGCGCTCAGGGAATCAGAGCAGATGACATGAGCAGAATGTCGGTGGCGGCGGATGTAAAGAACTGCCTGATAGAGGGCAAATAGCTCACCTGTGAAGACCGAACAATGACCATGGAGCCGGTATTTGAAACTGTGTGACCCGACAATAAAAGAGCACCCGACACCGTCATCGCCACACGTTCACTTACGCCAATGTATACCTCGTAATTCGCACTCACACAAATAATCATAGCACTTCCAGTTCACCAAATATATGCTTGCACACTTGCACTATTAAACAATACTCTTTGTCGAAATAAATCGGCGAAAAAATAATTCTCAAACGACCACATGGGCCACCCTCAAGTGGGGCTCACTCGCCACCCACCCTCCAAAACGACTGACCAACGACTGACCCCTGACCAAGATGGCCGCTCGCTTATATAGGTTCGGATGTCTACCCCCTGGTTATGCAAGTACCAGTCTCACCAGTTAAGGTTACAGATTTTGATACATACATCCCTCGACAGAAATAAGTACACCATCGGAACCGCGCTAAAAGGTACATCTCATTTACTATATTACATTAATTTCTAGGATTATCCTATCGCCCGTAAATCAAGTTTTAGTTTCTGCAAAATTTCGCCACTTAGCGCAAGTTTGTTTGTTGACATCTGTGCTGCAAAGTTTTAACATAGAACTGCATATAGCACCGTTTTAAGACGTAATCTAAAGCGATATACACATTGCGCTGCCCAAAATCTTCATATCTATAATAATTAATTAATTATGGGCGATAAATGTTAATAATTATTTGCAAACAATGAAAACCGTTACAAGTTAAGTGTATAGTATAACTTAACTAGTTTAAAATTCGTGTGATGCCACGCAAAATTTTATATAGTGCCGTTCTTTACGTCATGAGTTTTCTACTGTATGTTATAAACAATTTTCCCTCAAACTTTGTTTATTGCTCGTTACGGGCTTAATTATTTGTGAATCTTAACATATGACTACGGCAATCGATCCGCTATGACGAAACGTTTTTAATGAGTGCTCTCTCATCCCTGTAAATTAATATTTACTATTTCTATTAATCTTTCAGTATTCGTGATATTAACCGATTTTGAGGTTACTATAACTTTTGCGTCTCGTGACTTTAAATAAAGATCGATCTTTCAGAAGGTGCATATTGCTGACGACAATCCTCTTCCGCATTGCTCTTCATCGTAAGTTACACAGTTGTCGCGTAATGCGCGAAAAACCGAACAATGCCCCAAGCTGCGGGCTACGTGGCCGCCCGGCGGCAGAGACCATCCCACCGACCGTTGCAAATCTCGCGCGGGCGCGCCACACGCTTCTGCGAATCGCGCACCAGGTAGCGCGCTCGCTCTCCACAAAGCAATCCTTGCGTACTAGAAATATTCATCTAGTAACGGGGGTTTGTACCGTCACAGACTCCAGGACTCGCGTCAGTCACACACTAAACTCGATAGAAGCACTCGTAATCTTTCCAGTCGCCCACAGAGCAGGATCCCGCATTGCATCACCTACTCCTCACCACCAACCGACCCATTCCTCTTAATCAAAGTAGAGACCGTCTTTATACCTACCGCGCAGAAGACACATCCACCATTCCTTGATAAATTTTGATGAACCTCTTACGATTATTAGCTAAGGTAGTATCTCACATTGCACTTTAACCAGTAGTGATACTGAACAATATTAATAGTGGACAATGTTAATAGTAATCTCAAACGTTTTGCAGATGGTGCGGTTATAATAAGACACTGCCTGTAAAAAGCTTTGCACATGTGGAGCAGAGCACATACAATGAGGTGAACAAAGTCATGTGATACATCCTAGTACGGTGTTGGGCCTCCTTCTTTCTCGGCGTAGTGCAGCAACTCGACGTGTCATGAACTCAAGAAGTCGGTAAAAACTTCCTGGCAGATTAAAACTGTGTGCTAGACCGAGACTCGAACTCGGGACTTTGCCCTTCGCGGGCAAGTGCTCTAGCAAAGCACGACTCACGCCCCGTCCTCACATCTTTACTTCTGCCAGTATCTCGTCTCCTACCTTCCAAATATTGCAGAAGTTCTCCTGCGAACCCTGCAGAACTAGCACTCCTGAAAGAAAGGATATTGCGGAGACATGGCTTAGCCACAGCCTGGGGGATGTTTCCAGAATGAGATTTTCACTGTGCAGCGGAGTGTGCGCTGATATGAAACTTCCTGGCAGATTAAAACTGTGTGCCGGACCGAGACTCGAACTCGGGATCTTTGCCTTTCGCGGGCAAGTGTACTGGCAGAAGTAAAGATGTGAGGACGGGGCGTGAGTCGTGCTCCGCTGCAGAGTGAAAATCTCATTCAAGTCGGTAGAAGTCCCCTGCAGAAATGTTGAGCCATGCTGCTTCTATGGTCGTCCATAATTGCGGAAGTGTTGCCGATACAGGATTTTGTGCACGAACTGACCTCTCGATTATAGTCCTGTAAACGTTCGAAGCGAATCCTGTTGGTTGATCTGGGTCGCCAAATAATTCGCTCGAATTGTCCAGAATTTTCTTAAAAAGTAACGCGAAAAATTGTAGCCCAGCGACACGGCGCATTGTCAACCATAAAAATTCCATCGTTGTTTAGAGACATGAATGGCTGCAAATGCTCCCCAGGCAGCCCAGCATAATCATTTCGACTCAATTACCGGTTCAGTTTGACCAGAGGACCCAATCCCTATGTAAACACAGCCCACATCATCATGGAGCCGCCACCAACTTGCGCTATGTCTTATTGACAGTTTGGGTCCATGGTTTCGTGGGGTCCGTGCCACACTCGAATACTATCATCAACTCTTATCATTGAAATTGACTTGTCTGACCAGGCCACGGTTTGCCAGTCGTCTAGGATTCAGCCGGTACGGTTGTAACCTCCCCCTCACTTATTAACCTTAATGACAGTGAAAAATGAAACCGCGTGTACCTAATGGGAATTTTGGAAAAGCAATCGTCACCGAAGTTAACCTGTCGGTAAAGAGGGAGGAAAGGGTTACATCTAAATGAAAGGAAAAATGCAAGTGAAACTGGTGGAAATTAATTTTGAAATAGGGATAAAGTTAATAAAGAAAGTAAATGTGCGGCCGTTACGTTAACAATCAACTAGCGGTAATTAGATATTTGAGATTTGGGGGAAATTACGGTCGCCAGTTCTATGGACAATTACTATAATAACTGAAAAAGAAAGGTTATTACACATATAATTAGCACTAGAAGCGTGGCAACTGAAGGTTGACACATGTAGTGTGAAAACTGAAAGTTTGTCAGAAGTAACAAATTTCGCTACACTTAATTTAGCAAAAGAATTAATGAAACCGGAAAATCGAAAGTTAATTTAGTGACTGAAGTTAATAGTGAGCTTTCTTTCTGAAGCACATCGAAATACAGTTAGTCTTGGACTACCTCAACAATCATTTCTAAAGCTACTTGAATCTACGCAATTTAGAAAGAAGAGATTTAACTTTGAACTTGAATTAAACGATTCTGAACAATTAACAATAGTAAAATTTAGTACGTACCAAGCTGAGCTGCAGTCACAGGTAAGCTAAAATACGGTAACAAAACTCGCACTCTTAATTTGTGCTTGTGTAATCTAACTATTGTAGCCAGCTAGGAATACTTAAATTGAACTTTGAAATTAAAGCAGTGAAATGGAATTATGCTGGCGTTTGAATTTCAACTACACTCGGGTTCATTTCGGAAAAGGAAGGGACCCTGCTTGGCAATGCAATTGGGACAATGAGCAACAAAGGTTCATGCTAAGTTGCTGTAATTTTGCGAGGCAAATGGAACAATTTGAAAAGCTGAGGTCTGCCATACAGTTCTGAAACTTTACGTGCTTTTAGTCTTCCTTGTTGGTTGATTGAAGGTTTGAAGCCGTCGATCGAGGAGGTGGCGACAGTCACTCATTGTCGGCCGTCGCTGTTGCAGAAGCTGGATGTTGGCGCGCCTTCTTCTCGACACGGTCACCAGGCGAAACGGGCTCTTGATGTGCGCCAGCTAATGCTTCCCGTCCGCGACACCATGTCAGAAACTATAATCGCTAGTTGAGCGCAATTACATGCTGCCAAACCCCGAAAGCGCGGCAACTCGCGGGAGCGTCACACAACACACCTGCTCCACTCGCTACTCCAGCCAGACTCCGACAGCTCTGCCCGCGCTCCACGCGGCAGAGTTAACACTACCAAAGATCCTACACACTTTGAGTCTTCACACGACCTATCGATGTAATCGTTCGATAGCAGTTTTCCCTAGGCCAGACCCAGCGTAAAAATACAAATAATATTTACGAAACAAACCAATTATACATCGACATAAATGCATAAATATATATATACAAATAGTAAAACAATTACAGTATGTAAAGACACAGAAATGTCATATATTCAGGTAACAAAAATAAGGAAAACAAATTATAGTACAATAGATGGAAATAGGAGGATATGCATTTCCGGCGTTACACGGTCACGAGCCAAGGAGAGGCGCTGCAGGCGAAGTCGTGCGGTTACCAAAGCCACTCGCGCCGGTCGCCTGCCGCCATAGCCTATTAACGCCAGATTTCGCCGCATTGTCCTAATGGATCCGTTCGTCGTGCGTCCCACACTGATTTCTGTGGCTATTTCACTCAATGTTGCCTGTCTCTTAGCAGTGACAACTTCACACAATCGAAGCTGCTCTTGATCGTTAAGTGAAGAGCGTCGGCCACTGCGTTGTCCGTTGTGACGTGTACTGCGTGGAATTTGGTATTCTCGGCACACTCTTCACACTGTGGATCTAGGAATATCGAATTCCCAAACGGTTTCCGAAATGAAATGTCCCATGCGTCTAGCTGCACTACCATTCCGCGCTCACAGTTAATTCACGTCGTGAGCCCGAATACGTTGGACACCTTTTCACATGGATCACCTGAGAAAGCAATTACAGCTCCGCCTGTGCACTGCCCTTTTATGCCTTTTGTATGCGTTACTGCCACCATCTGTATATGTGCGTGTCGCTATCCCACGCCTTTGTCACCTCATTGCATGTTGTCCCTCTCGCTCCCAACTTAAGCTTAACTTTACACTTTACATCCCCATTCACACCGCATCGCATCATACAATATAATACAGAAATTATAATATTTCAAAATACTACACACAGTCCCGATTTATAACCCATGTCGCGTATCGCCACCTCAAGATGTGTCCCTTCTTTTTCTGGAATCCCACGTAACACCGTATCGTACACAGCTCGTATTCAGACCTGCGGAAAATCTCGAAGGCCCTTGTGCTCCTAAAAAGTAACAACATTGCAACGATACATCTTAGTGCTGGTGAACAGCAGAATGATAAGAGCTCAGCCCGATTTGTTCCTATCCGTAGACGTTGAAAACGCTTACAACCATGTGTAGCACTGAAAGTGCGAAAACTATGCTCTCTCTCCGCTTCGCGCACGCAAACTTTTCGTAGCTTCCACATCATGAGTGAATCCCCATCCCAAAGATATTAGTTCCAACCAGTGTGAGATTCTACATAAGGTTTCACAGTCATCAGTTTTGATATTTTTTTACACGGCTTTACACCTACAAATTTAAGTGAAAGAAATTGAAATGACGTATGTTGTTCCAATAATTACTAACTTGAGAATTACGATCTACAGTTTTAGCAAATTTCTTTAAGAAATACTTATGACAAAACAAATATAATTAAGTGTTGTTCTATGTCTGTGTGTGTGTAGTTAGTGTTCTGGTGTTTCACGAGCTTCTCTTTCAATGCCACTGATACGTGCTTCAAATAACGAGGGTTGCCCAGAAGGTAGTGTACCGCATTTTTTTTTTTTTTTTTTTCTCAGCCAAAAGCAATGTTACGAATGCGAAGCGTTACGTATGTATCATTGGAAGTCTCCTGAGTGACGCGCCAAGTTTCCGACACTTTCGACAGATAGCGCAGCTGTAGAACAGTTTCAAAATGGCGTCTGTAGGTGGTGTACGTTACAAGCACGTGCCGTCATTGAATTTTACACTGCAGAGAAAGAAACTGTGGGGAACATTCACAAACGCTTGTGCAAGGTCTATGTAGCATCTGCTGCCGACAGAAATACAGTTAGTCGCTGGGCACGGAGGTCATCAGAAACAGGGGCGATTCTAGAAGTCAGTCAAGAGCGAGGGAGGTCTCATGGGCGTGCGGGGGTTGGGGGGGGGGGATGGTTTGGGGGAATGGAATATCGCTTAACAAAAGGAGAGTTCGGGTTCTCCATCGACAAACTGGTAAAATTTCGCGTCGCTTAAGGTAGTTTTTGTTAACTGTTTGGGAGTTCAGGGTAAAAAATGTGTATTAATAAATAATAAGACGCCCATTTTAAGTTAAATGATATTTATTGGTTTAGATAGTAAGCTATTTGCCGCTCTTATTCTTTTGTTAGAATGTGTTTGAAATACATTGTAACCTGTATTGCTACATAATTATTAAAAAAATGATTTAATCTGTTGGAGAAATATATTCGCATCAGTGAAGTCATTGTCTGAAGTCATTTTATCCACTGTAATATGATACTCCACGGGGGGGGGGGGGGGGGGGGGGCAACAGCCCTCATAGTCCCCTGCCTTCTGATCAGGGGCGGTGGCAAGGGGGAGGGGTGCTGCAGCCCCCAGAGCCCCCCCCCCTCCCTCCTTGCCACCGCCCCTGATCAGAAGGCAGTACGGTGGAACTCCACGATTTGCAGCAGTCGGGGGACCATCCACGGCTGTCACACCAGACATGTTGCAGCGAGCTGGCGTCATTCGCGAGGACAGACGCATTACGACTCGGCAGTTGGCGCTGCGTCTGTCAGTCAGCAATGGAAGTGTGGATGCAGTTATCCTCACTCTTGAATATTCAAAAGTTTTTGTATTTAGAGGGCATACATGCCCTTGCTTCGCGTTGGAGGAAGGCCATAGGACGGGATGGAGATTACGTGGGAAAATAGGGTATGTTGATAAAAAACGATTCTTTCGGTTCAGTGAAGAATTGTTGAAAAAAATGCGGTGCATTACGTTCTGGGCAACCTTCGTACATCCACCTAATTGCTTCATTTCTAATTAATCTCCATCCTTTGTAACAATTCACAATATCCACCCTCACTATTGAAACCTAATCTTTGGTGTGCTCCAAGGATTCATCCTATCACCTCACCTCTATCAGCTCCACGCAGCTGTTATCCTAAAATCGTTCTCTCAAACTCACCTGCTTGATTATCCAGAGCGCACCACCTCCTTGCCATCCATTGAACACTCCATTCTTCCCAACAAACCCTCCATCTACAACTGAGTAATTTCATCACTTAGTGGAACCAGTAGTAGCTCTCCGTCAAATGTGAGGATTCTCAGGCTTTAATAGCAAGAAAAACCACGTAGCAATTTCCTCTATCTGTTTCATGAACATCACTAAAATATCGTGTACTGTCACTCCATCAAAGACTGACTTGGATGTCCTTCCTGTTAATCGTCTACATCCACACATATTCTCCGCAAGCCACTGTACAGTGCATGGAGAAGGGTACATATTACCAATATTAAGTCCGCCTGCTTAGCTGAGTGATAACTTGCTTGTCAACCATGCAGAGGCCCCGGGTTCGATGTCCGACCGAGTTGGAGATTTCCTCCGCCCGTGTACTGGGTGTTGTATTGACCGCACCATCATTTCATCATCACCGACTCGCAAGTCGCCCAACGTGGCGTCACCTGAAATACGTCTTGCACCCGGCGGCCGAATGTCCCCGGACGGGACGTCCCAGCCAACAATGCAACACGATAATTTCATTTTTATCATTATTATGAATTCTCCTTCCTATTCCATTACTGTGTTGAGCGAGGGTATGACTGTTTATCTCTGTACACGTCCTAATCTCTCTTGTATTATTCTCATTAGTGACGGCATAATAGCAGGACATTCATCTTCAAATACAGAGTCTCTAAATTTGCCCGACAGGGTTACGCAAGAATTGGGTCTTTATTTTTTTCCACTTCTTCCCATTTAACTTTCTCGACAGTTACAGGTGAGCATGTAGTTTACAGATTTAAAAGGCCACCCTCGTTAATTCACACCTTTACTACAACATAAAGAAAACAGAATTATTCCCATGTCAGATATCTCGAGACATATATGTAAACACGTAAATCAAAATATCCGAATCTACGGGCTATGGAATATGGATTCGTGCCGAAAATAGTCATAGGCTACGAAGCACTCGGTATACCGCTGGGCATGACAGTCTCAGTATACATTTTTTATCAGTTAATGTGCGCAAAGGAAGTTCAGCAAACACCACAGACAGAACTTGGCGCGTGGCCTTAAAAGTAATGAATTTCTGAAGAAGTTATCAAATACAGTTTGGCCTTCAAAATGAGAAACCCTTTGCCCAACACACTGATAGCCTCTAACATCGTCACTTTCTATTTTGTTTCACCAAAGGACGACCAGGGACATTACAATCGAATGGGTCTCCAATGAATCAAAACCATTAGTTCAGGTTTGAATTCGATTTCAAACAAGTACCCGACTCATACGATAGTAGTTGGTGGTGACTTCAATTTACACTCGATATGTTGGCGAAAATCCATGTTTAATTCAGGAGGTACGCATAAAATATCATCCGAAATTGTGCCAAACGCGTTCTCTGATAATTATTTCGAGCAGTTAGTTCATGAGCCCACGCGAATAGTAAACGGTTGTGAAAACACACTTGACCTCTTAGCAACAAATAATCCTGAGTTAATAACGAGCATCACAACGATTCAGGGATTGGTGAACACAGGGCTGCCGTAGCGAGATTGAATATTGTAATCCCCAAATCCTCGAAAAAAAGCGAAAAACATACCTATTCAAAGAAGCAGATATAAATTCACTTGACGCCTTCCTGAGAGACAATCTCCACTCATTCCAAATTAATAACACAAGTGTAGACCAGATGTGGCTTAAATTCATAGAAATAGTATCGGCAGCAATTGAGAGATTTATACCAAATAAATTAACAAAAAACGGAGCTGAGCCCCCTTGGTACACAAAACGGGTTCGAACAATGTTGCAGAAACAACGAAACAAACATGCCAAATTTCAACAGACGCAAAGTCCCCAAGATTGGCGATCTTATACACAAGCTCGAAATTTAGCGCGGACGTCAATGCGAGATGCTTATAACAGTTTCCACAATGAAACTTTGTCTCGAAACCTGGCAGAAAATCCAAAGAGATTCTGGTCGTATGTGAAGTATGTTCGCGGCAAGAAACAATCAATGCCTTCACTGCACAATAGCAGTGGGGATACTTTCGAAGACAGTGCTGCCAAAGCAGAGTTACTAAACACACCCTTCCGAAATGCCTTCACAAAAGAAGACGAAGTAAATATTCCTGAATTCGAATCGAGAACAACTGCCAACACGAGTAACTTAAAAGTAAATATCCTCGGAGTAGTGAAGCAACTTAAATCACTTAATAAAAACAAGTCTTCTGGTCCAGACTGTATACCAATTAGGTTCCTTTCGGAGTATGCTGATGCATTAGCTCCATACTTAACCATCATATACAACCGTTCACTCGACGAAAGATCCGTACCCAAAGAGTGGAAAGGTGCACAGGTCACACCAATATTCAAGAAAGGTAGTAGGAGTAATCCACTAAATTACAGGCTCATATCGTTAACATCGATATGCAGCAGGATTTTAGGAAATATATTGTGTTCGAACATTATGAATTACCTCGAAGAAAACGATCTATTGACACAGTCAACATGGGTTTAGAAAATGTCGTTTTTGTGAAACACAACTAGCTCTTTATTCACATGAAGTGCTGAGTGCAATTACAAGGGATTTCAGATCGATTCCGTATTTCTGGATTTCCGGAAGGCTTTTGACACTCTACCACACGCGCGGCTCCTAGTGAAATTGGGTGCGTATGGATTATCGTCTAAGTTATGTGACTGGATTCGTGATTTCCTGTCAGAGAGGTCAAAGTTCCTAGTAAGTGACGGAAAGTCATCTAGTAAAACATAAGTGATTTCTGGAGTTCCCCAAGTGGTTTTATAGTTCGTTTGCTGTTCATCATCTATATAAACGATTTGGGAGACAATCTGAGCAGCCGTCTTCGGTTGTTTGCAGATGACGCTGTCGTTTATCGACTAATAAAGTCATCAGAAGATCAAAACAAACTGCAAAATGATTTAGACGAAATATCGGAGTGGTGCAAAAACTGGCAGTTGACCTTAAATAACGAAAAGTGTGAGGTCATCCATATGAGTGCTAAAAGGAACGCGTTAAACTTCGGTTACACGATAAATCATCTAATCTAAAAGCCATAAATTCAATTAAATTCCTAGGTATTAGAATTATGAACAATTTAAATTGGAAGGAACACACAGAAAATGTTGTGGGGAAGGCTAACCAAAGACTGCGTTTTATTGGCAGGACACTTAGAAAATACAACCTACTAAGGAGACTGCCTAGACTACGCTTGTCCGTCCTCTTTTAGAATACTGCTGCACGGTATGGGATTCTTACCAGATAGGACTGACGGAGTACATCGAAAAATTTCGAAGAAAGGCAGCACGTTTTGTATTATCGCGAAATATAGGAGGGATTGTCACAGAAATGATACAGGATTTGGGCTGGACATCATTAAAACAAAGGCGTTTCTCGTTGCGACGGAATCTTCTCACGAAATTCCAATCACCAACTTTCTCCTCCGAATGCGAAAATATTTTGTTGATTCCGACCTACATAGAGAGAAACGATCACCAAGATAAAATAAGGGAAATCAGAGCTCGTACGGAAAGATATAGGTGTTCGTTCTTTCCGCTCCCTATACGAGAATGGAATAATATAGAATTGTCAAGGTGGTTTGATGAACCCTCTGCCAGGCACTTAAATGTGATTTGCAGAGTATCCATGTAGATATAGATGTAGAGTCTCACCATGCTGAAATACTGCAGATATTTATATGAAGTTGTGGTAAATCATCAGTGAAATCTGCCACAGGAAAGTCTCCCGCAAAAGCGTCTGGCTGTAAATTGCCTTCGCCGTCTCTTCGTGTGCCCCCTGTCGGAGGCCGCCAAATGGATCACCCAGAGATGAAGAAACAAGATCTCTGGCCGCACTCGTAACTCGTCGATATGACACGGTCCTCGTCTCACTGTTACACTTTAGTGTGAGCGATACCGACCTTTTACAAATGCAGCAGCGCGTCTCTGAATTCACTCGATGACTGCTGCCATGATTACTTGATAAGAACTTCAAACAGTGGTAGAATACTCCAGAATTGGTCACATTACCGCCTTGTAACAGATTTCCTTTGTAGATCCCAGGTTTTTCCCAGAAGCCTTGCAACAGATCTAAATCTTCCATTTTCCTTGCCTAATACTGAGTTGAAGCTATCCTCCAATTTTGTATCGCTTCTAGAGCCCCAGCTACTTATACTGTATGTTGTGTTGGGTTCAAGACGTTCATCACTAGTCTTAAATTCAGATACTGTCGGGTGCTTTCTCTATATTACAGACACTACCTCTCGTTTGTCCACATTTAAAAAGAGCTACCACTTATTACACAAAGTGCGTATTTTGTACAAGTCTTTCTGCAATTACTTACGAACGTTCAATGGCGATACTTTTCTGTAGACTCTGCCATCATCAGCAGACATTCATGCAGTGCTGTTGACTCTATCTGATAAATCGTTTAACTGAATACTGAATACATTAGATATCGTGCTACCAATCCGTACGGGACGCCTAATGTCTCTTTTTTATATAACATTCGTCATCTAATACACCACACTACATTTTATTAAATAAAACTTCCTCTAGCTACTCACGTAACTGTGAGGACACTCCGTATGATAGCATCTCGGTTAGTAGCAGACGATTTGATGCAATGTGGAACGCCTTGCCTGAATCTAACTAGACAGAACCTACCTGTTCACCTGCGTCTGCCGTATGCAAGATGTCGTGTATGAACGAGTGATCTTTTCTGAAAGCGACCAACATCTACATCTACATCTACATGGATACTCTGGAGAAGAAATAAAAACTTTGAGGTTCGCCGATGACATTGTAATTCTGTCAGAGACAGCAAAGGACTTGGAAGAGCAGTTGAACTGAATGGATAGTGTCTTGAAAGGAGGATATAAGATGAACATCAACAAAAGCAAGCCGGCCGGAGTGGCCGTGCGGTTCTGGGCGCTGCAGTCTGGACCCGAGCGACCGCTACGGCCGCAGGTTCGAATCCTCCCTCGGGCATGGATGTGTGTGATGTCCTTAGGATAGTTAGGTTTAATTAGTTCTAAGTTCTAGGCGACTGATGACCTCAGAAGTTAAGTCGCATAGTGCTCAGAACCATTTGAACCATTTTGAACAAAAGCAAAACGAGGATAATGGAATGTAGTCGAATTAAGTCGGGTGATGCTGAGGGAATTAGATTAGGAAATGAGACACTTAAAGTAGTAAAGGAGTTTTGCTATTTGGGGAACAAGATAACTGATGGTGGTCGAAGTAGAGGGGATATCAAATGCAGACTAGCAATGGCAAGGAAAGCGTTTCTGAAGAAGAGAAATCTGTTAACATTGAGTATAGATTTAAGTGTCAGGAAGTCGTTTCTGAAAGTATTTGTATGGAGTGTAGCCATGTATGGAAGTGAAACATGGACGATAAATAGTTTGGACAAGAAGAGAATAGAAGCTTTCGAAATGTGGTGCTACAGAAGACTGCTGAAGATTGGATGGGTAGATCACATAACTAATGAGGAGGTATTGAATAGGATTGGGGAGAAGAGAAGTTTGTGGCACAACTTGACTAGAAGAAGGGATCGCTTGTTAGGACACGTTCTGAGGCATAGAGGGATCACCAATTTAGTATTGGAGGGCAGCGTGGAGCGTAAAAATCGTAGAGGGAGACCAAGAGATGAATACACTAAGCAGATTCAGAAGGATGTAGGTTGCAGTAGGTACTTGGAGGTGAAGAAGCTTGCACAGGATAGAGTAGCATGGAGAGCTGCATCAAATCAGTCTCAGGACTGAAGACCGCAACAACAACAGCAACTCTGGAAATCATATTTAAGCGCTTGGCAGAGGTTTCGTCGAACCAGCTCCACAATTCTCTATTATTCCAATCTCGTATGCCGCCTGAAAGAACGAACACCGATATCTTTCCCTACGAACTCTGATTTCCCTTATTTTATTATGGTGATCGTTTCTCCCTATGTAGGTCGGTGTCAACAAAATACTTTCGCTTTCGGAGGAGAAAGTTGGTGATTAGAATTTCGTGAGAAGGTTCCGTCGCAACGAAAAACGCCTTTCTTTTAATGATGTCCAAACCAAATCCTGTATCACTTTTGTGACACTCTCTCCCATTTTTAGCGCTAATACAAAACTTTTTCGATGTACTCCGCCGGTCCTATCTGGTAAGGATCCCACACCGCGCAACAGTATCCTAAAAGGGGGCGGACAAGTGTAGTGTAGGCAGTCTCATTTTCAGATTATCTAAGTGTCCTGCTAATAAAACGCAGTCTTTGGTTAGCCTTCGGTACAACATTTTCTGTGTGATCCTTCCAATTAAAGTTGTTCGTAATTGTAATACTCAGGTATTTAGTTGAATTTACGGCCTTCAGATTAGACTGATTTATCGTGTAACCGAAGTTTAACGAATTCCTTTTAGCATTTTTCGTTATTTAGGATCAACTGCCAATTTTCGCACCATTCATATATCTTTTCTAAATCGTTCTCCAATTTGTTTTGATCTTCTGATGACCTTATTAGTCATCTGCAAACAACCGAAGACGGCTGCTCAAATTGTCTCCAAATCGTTTATATAGATAAAGAACAGCAAAGGGCCTATAACACTACCTTGGGGAACGCCAGAAATAACTTCTGTTTTACTCGATGACCTTCCGTCAATTACTACGAACTGTCCCCTCTCTGACAGGAAGTCACAAATCCAGTCACGTAACTGAGACAATATTCCATAAGCACGCAATTTCACTACAAGCAAGTTGTGTGGTACAGTGGCGAAAGCCTTCTGGAAAACCAGAAATACGGAAACGATCTGAAATCCCTTATAAATAGCACTCAAAACTTCATGCGAATAAAAATCTAGTTGTGTTTCATAAGAACGATATTTTCTAAACCCATGTTGACTGTGTGTCAATAGACAGTGTTCTGACCCGTTTAGTGTACCAAGGAGGATCAGCGCCGTCGTTTGTTAATTTATTTGGTATAAATCTTTCAATTGCTGCCGATATTATTTCTCTGAATGCAAGCCACATTTGGTCTACACTCATATTATTAATTTAGAATGAGTAGAGATTGTCTCTCAGGAAGGCATCAAGTGATTTTTATTGCCTTTTTGAATACGAATATTTCTCGTTTATTTTTGGAAGATTTGGAGGTTACAATATTCAGTCTCGCTACGACAACCCTGTGTTCACTAATCCCTGTGTCCGTTTTGATGGTCGTTATTATCTCAGGATTATTAGTTTCCAAGAGGTCAAGTGTGTTTTCACAAATGTGTATTATTCGCGTGGGCTCATCAACTAAAAGTTCCAAATAATTTTCAGAGAATACGTTTAGCACAATTTCGGATGATGATTTACGAGTGCCTCCAGAATTAAACATGTATTTTCGCCAACATATGGAGGGTAAATTAAAGTCACCACCAACTATAACAGTGCGAGTCTGGTACGTGTTTGAAATCAAACTCAAGTTGTTTTTGAACCTTTCAGCAACTGTATCATCTGATTTGGGAGGTCGGTAAAAGGACCCAATTATGATTTTATTCCGATTGCCAACAATGACCTCTGCCCATACTAACTCACAGGAACTAACTACTTCAATTTCGCTACAAGATAAACTACTTCCAACAGCAAGAAACACGCCACCGCCAGCCGTGTTTAGCCTATCATTTCGGAACACCGTTAGGTTCTTAGCAAATATTTCGGCTGAGCTTATATCCGGCTTTAGCTAGCTTTCAATGCCTATAACGATTTCAGCATCAGTGCTTTCTATTAGCGTTTGGGGATCTGGTACTTTCCCAACACAGGGACGACAATTTACAACTGTTGTGCCAATGGTTCCTGTACCTACGTTTTTCCTGTGTTCGGCCTCCACCCTTTGTGACTGAAGCCCTTTTTGTGTTTTCCCGAGACCCTCTAACCTAAGAAACCGCCCAGTCCACACCACACAACCCTTGCTACCCGTGTAGCAGCCTCCTGCGTATAGTGGACACCTGACCTAGTCAGCGGAACCCGAAGCCCAACTACCCTTTGGCGCAAGTCAAGGAATCTGCAGCCTATACGGTCACAGAACCGTCTGAGCCCAACTGTTTTCAATGGTTTAGTTTAGTACCTCGCTTCATGTTACTATACAGTTATACATTATCGAAGACAGGTAGTATTCTTAGTGTGTGTGGGTGCGTGTGTGTGTGTGTGTGTGTGTGTGTGTGTGTGTGTGTGTGTGTGTAACGCTAACACTTGCTTACGTTAATGTCGCATTTCTGTTCAAGTAAGACTGTCTGACTGAGCTACTATCAGTACATTGATTTTTCTGGCTTTACCAAATGATACGGCGTCGCAAAACTGCCTTTCTACTATAGTCGTGACATTAGGTTGTATGAGTATTATGTTGTTGTTGTTGTGGTCTTCAGTCCTGAGACTGGTTTGATGCAGCTCTCCATGCTACTCTATCCTGTGCAAGCTTCTTCATCTCCCAGTACATACTGCAGCCTACATCATTCTAAATCTGCTTAGTTTATTCATCTCTCGGTCTCCCTCTACGATTTTTTCCCTAAACACTGCCCTCCAATACTAAATTGGTGATCCCCTGATGCCTCAGAACATGTCCTACCAACCGGTCATTTCTTCTTGTCAAGTTGTGCCAAAAACTCCTCTTTTCCACAATTCTATTCAGTACCTCCTCATTAGTTATTTGATCTATCCATCTAATCTTCAGCATTCTTCTGTAGCGCCACATTTCGAAAGCTTCTGTTCTCTTCTTGTCCAAACTATTTATCGTCCATGTTTCACTAGCATACATCGCTACACTTGAAACGTCCCCTTTTAACAATTATACAAGACTGTGCTTAACCTGACACACAATATTTTGTTAGCGCAACGCAATCTGACTTTCAAACATCTCTACAAAAGAATGGCCCTGACTAACATTAAACTATACCTTTCACAAATCACTTACCTCACAAAAATCTTCGCTGCTCAAGCTACTGCAATACAGCGAGCGCCACTACTGCCAGCTAAATAAAAGATTCAAACTACTGAAGGCACTAACTACTGATAGGGATAGTTAGCAAATGAAAGATATTAATAGAGAACAAACAATGTATTTACCTTGATATGATCATATATAAATATATCAGTTCATGAAAAATTACAAAACTCCGCCATCTCTCTCCTCACATCCACCACTGCTGGCGACTCACCTCCAACTGCGCAACGCTACGCGCTGTTCACAGCCAGCTGCCTAACACTACAATGGCGAGTATTACAACAATGCAAAGCAGCCACAGACTGCACACAGCACAGCCAGTGATTTTCATACAGAGGTGGCGTTACCAATAAAAAACCTAAACAGCCTACTTACATAGAGAAAACATAAACAGCCTACTTACATAGCCCCCATGCTCCCCACAAAAATTTTTACAAATTGGATGGGGCAGTGGCCAATACAGATTTGAAAAAAATTTTTCATAATTACAATAACAAAGAAATCAAATGCACACACTTATTGATACAATGTTGGTCAAAAGCTCAAAATTTCTCACAGTCCATAAAGACAGTCCACATTGTTCATCACAGTGAAACTGCCGTTTCTTTTCTCAAAGTCTGAGCAGTAAAAGAAAATGCACATAGAAGTAGTGGATTTCCATGCAGTCTTGAAGAAGTAGTGTTGTCCTTCCAATGGAAAGACAGTGCTGACTCTTGACATGCTGACAGGTAATGGGCCACAACAGAGCAAACCCACTGCAGAGTCAGTCGAAGTTTTGATGAATATGGGTAGGTCATCACAGAGCAGACCCACTGTAGTCCTGGTAGAGATTACGGTATTGGTGGGCCACCAGAGGTGCAGACCCACTGTAGTCCTTGTAGAGATAGCCAGCAGCCATCTGTTGTGCTTGTGCAGGTGCACAATCACCATTGAAGAGTCTTGCGGATGATATAGCAAGTCCATAAACCACCACTTGTGCACTCACAAAGTTTTTGGAATTGTCCTTAGAACCAGCAATGCTGTTATCCAGTCCCTTGCAGAATTATTAACACACGTGCAAACACTAACAGTCCCTACTTCTCACATATTGTCCACATACTATGACCAACAGAAACGTGTGCAGTGAAATATAACTAACAAGTTAATAATGTCATGAACTGGTGACAATTACAATTTTATAACATAAGAATACAATTACAAAGGTACAAAATACATCATTAAAAACATAATAATACAGATAACATTTGTAGTAGAGGCTTTACAAAAGAATAGAAATAAACATATACATCAGTGTTACAAAAATAGTGACATAAGTACATACATAAAATAATGAGAATAGTTTTCGAAACATTAATTTCACACATGAACATTGAAACAGAGCAGAATTGTAAACAACTTTACAAAGAAAATAACATATTATTAATGCCAATTATATTTGAGGATAACAGTATGCCTCATCATAGTGAATGTAGCTTAATATTAAAAGAGAAAAAAATTCTATGAAACTGTACACAGAGACAGGAAGAAAACAAAAACACAAGGGTACACAAACATATAGTGGGATAACACAAAAGGGAAAGGACAGGGTTCATTTTCAGTGTAACATGTGGTACTGCAGTCCAACCCAAAACTTCATATATCTTTCCTCTTATTTCATCCTTTGTTTCCACCCAAAAAAAATTCTATCTAAGCATGCTTTCTGTATTTATATGTTCACACATTTCTTACCTCAACATTTATTTCCAAGAAAATCCTACCTAAACCTGTTTTCTCAATGCATTTCTTCCAATTCATCGCAACTCATTCTCTTAGAGGCTACCCCCTCTTAAGCTAACTTAAATCTACTGAGCTCAGATGCTAAACTAAGGAACGAGGCAATGCAGCATCACATAACAAATCAACACAAACATCAATGACAAAAATACAAATGCCAAAGCAATTGCAATATTACAACTAATATGAGCCAATGTACAGTAACAAGAAAAATAAGTCAGTAGTAAAACTAGCTTAACAGAGTAACACAATTTAAGATTCAGCAGCACTATGCCTGGCAAATAGCAGCAGAAATAACTTATATCTAAACATGACATAGCTCAAGCAGAAAAAATATTACAGTAAAAACAACAATGCAGATAAGGGAAATGTATAATCACATCTTAATGTCTAAGTAATTAAAGTGGTGCACCACAAGAAGTTATTCTACCAAAAAGTTACCAATTACTTGAAAAGAAAATTATGAATGCAGTTACTAGTTCCTTCTTATTGTTCTTTCCTTTCCAAGTGCTCCTTTTTTAAAGAATGTGGATCATAAAATAATTATTTAATAGATCTGTTGACAGAAAGTGTTCACATTAGCAAATGCATTTCATTTTATAAAAACAATGCTGCAACACAGCTGAAAAACAGGTATCAAATGAAATAAGCAATTACGCAAACCAAAGCATAAAAATATCATTCAATAGTCATGTGACATTTCATAAGTTAGTAGAAATTCTCTCAACTCTCGTAGAAAGACACTTGTCATAATCAGGTGTGCAGATGTACGAATATTTCCCATCAATTCATAAGCATTGCAGTAATTAGCACAAAGTGCGAGTAATCATATGTTTTCAAGTAACGAGGGTGTCGCATTAGCGATGAAAGGCACACCCTAATGGCTTGTTCTCCAGGTGTTTGACACAGCTGTGTGCCCACAACGCATTACAAAAATCATATGTGGTTAATGGCGTCCCCTTTTTTTTTCTACCTGTGCCGCTGAAAAGGGCTCGCAATAATGGCTTTTTCTCCAGGCGTCTGACACAGCTGGGTGCCCGCGACGCATTACGTGCAGGTGGTCACTTAACTTTCGTACGGAAATATTTACGACAGCACTACCGTGGTAGTCTCATATAAAAATATTTCACAGGTCAAGAATTAGCGTTGCAAGTCTGTAGAAACAAAATCCTATGAATATAACAGTGTCCAAAAAATGTTCAGTGGCATTGTGATACATTCACACATGATTCACACATGTCATAACTCTTAAAGTACGATTCTTGGTTTCCAACATCCTTTTTCACAAGTCAAGAGTCCCTAAACACTACTCATTATTCCTTACCTCATTACACATATACATATTCGTCGACACTTCTTCAATATTTCATCGTGAGAAATACATAGTGTAATAAACATTCCTCAACAACATAATACACATCGTCGTCGTAATAATAACATCATAACACTTCAGTCAAATCTCAAAATCGTCCTAACTTCCTCCAATAATTTCTAAGCCTAAAATAATTCTCTGCTCATGTCAAAAGTGTCAGCTGCCTCAAACGTACTTTAAAAATCATGATCTCATACCAAATACATCATTCAAAGCTCTCATAGTATCACAATGATTCCAAAAAAATATGAACAGTTTACAAAGTACAGACAAAATACAGTTTCATAAGTATAAAGTTATCCAACGGTGTAATTACGTAAACATGTGTCACTGACGTAGTAAAAAACATGTTTATCTCTCAGTTAAATGATCAGATAGCTGTGTAATTTGTGTGTTAGAGAAATATGGTACCGATGTGTAAAGTTGTATAAGCAAATACCATATTAGCTAGGGTTCCTTGTGGTTGCCACACACATGGTACACAAAGTAAGTGTGTACCCCCCTGAGGATTAATGTAATTATACTCCCAGGTGTTACAAATTACCGCAATGGAATGAAATGTATCACGGAAAACTTTCTTTGTAATTAAAAAATCTTTAAAAATAAATGTTTTAAGTACAAAATTAATCACTGAAATGCGTGTCCTGTAGCGCTAAATGTGCGTCTTGCTGTAAGATAATTCTGTGGAAGTGTCGTAATTATCGTCCTCCGAAAGCTAAGTTCTGCAGAAGTCAATGTACTTACCACATGATAAACAAAAGTGAAATGCTTTGCGTATAGATATCTTAGTTATTACGCTTATTGCCGTGATGAGGAAAGTACTGTACAGTAACGTAATGTTGTGCCACGAAAAAGGCTGTCTCATTGTTGCTATACCACAAAAGTTACTACTAAAACATGTTTTTCTTTCCAGAAGAATTCAGAAAAACTGTGCAGATATAAAACAGATACACCGCAAAAGCAACATTGTAAACTGTCACTCATTAGTAGCGTCGTGATAAAAATCGTGTAGCTGTCACATAAACTAACCGCTGTGTCATCTGTTCGCAATAACAATGCATTCGTAATTTCTGGTTGAATAAGTTGTCTTGGTTCTTGACTGAATATTTAACTTTAAACATTGTTGCATGGTAACAGTTTCTAAAGCATACTAGTAACGTGAAGTGAAACGTTTTATGGCAAAGACAAAGGTAAAAAGCAGATTATCTCTCAGTAAGCGGTTTTACATGTCAAGTGTGGTGCAATCCTTTACTCTTCCTAGTACGCAGACTTTCAACTTCAAAGCAATTATCATGTTGTTTACATCCGTAAAGAATGCTAAATCTTTTCTCAAGGCTAGCGTCTTTGTTATTTTTCCCTGAGCCAGCGGCCGCACGCAGCTGCCTGCTGTGCGAGTCATTGTCTGTCTCTTTGTTGGCGCGCGTCGTTATTGGGATTAGGAGACCTAACTTCTACAAATTCACTCTGACGAGAAGGCCCTGCTCTGTTCGAATCCCGCCAGTTCTGATGCAATTCAGGTCTGTCGTTACGATCACATCGTCTGTCGTCATGTCGGTAGTTCCTGTAGATTCTTTCTTGTCGGTTAAGTGGTGGAGAATTTCTCCCTGAATCGTAACTGCGCGCTGGACCGTTGCGTCTAAAGTTATTCTGTCTCCCTTGATAATAATTGTTTTGGTTCCCATATTGTCTGTTTCTCTGATTGTCTCTGTGATAGTCATTACCACGGAGAGGTGATCTTTCCCTGTAATTATTACTACTCTGCCAACGGTTGTCATACGGGTGGTGTCTGTTTTGGTCACGATATGTGTTGTGAGAATAGCCTTGTCGTGTCCAGTTATTACTTCTTTCATCGCGGAATTGCGACGGATGTGACCTGTAATTGTTGTGTTCCTCTTTCCGCAATCCGCGATTGTCAGTGTCAATTTCCAATTCTTGTAACAGTCCCTGAAAAGCTTCAATGTCGTCTTTGCAACGTCCTGCCAAAATAATATGTCGTAAATGTTCAGGTAATTTGATTAAGCAAATGCGGATGAGTTCTGAGGGGCTGTATGGGTTTGAAAGATATTGATTCTTGTGCAACATGTCTTCAAAATATTTCACAAGACTGGAGAATTCAGATTGTTCGAAATGTTTCATCATTATGATACCATGTTTTACCCGGTCTTGTGTGGCTTGAGACCAATATGCTGAGAGGAAGGCATGGTAAAATTCTCCTTCACTGTGGCAATCGTGAATGACCGACCGCATTCTTACAGCTGGTTCATTCTCTAAGTAGCCACACATAAATTCTAATCTGTGTTCCAACGACCAGTTGGGAGGAAAACAATGAGAGAATTGATGGAGCCATGCTTGTGGATGAATGTCGTTCCCAGAATTCTTAAATGTTTTGAATTTACGTGTAGTAATGAACAGCTTATAGTCAAAGTCATCATGTCGGCGAGTCGCATATCGGTCATTGTTATGTCGTTTCGGCGGTTCCATTTCAAAATTCGGTGCACCTTGCCAATTTCTTTCATAACTTCCGAAGTGTCCTGTGTTATTATTTTGTGGTTGTTCCGTATTTCTAAGTCCCTCTTCCCGTGTTGGAGCGCGAGTGTCCTCTGAAATACGTAATTCTTGTATTACCTGTGTCAGCTGATCTTGTACTTCCCGGATTTCTCTTTGGTGTTGCGTATTAATCTGATTCTGATTTTGTTTGAATTTCCTAATTTGTTCGCACTCTTCAGTGTCAGTGAAGGCTACAGGTCTTGTGTCATTCAGATCATCATCTACCTTTGTAGATAAGTTAGTGACCTGATCCGAAAGTTCGGCTACTTTCTCCGATAGTGAACACATTTCCTCAGTGTGTTTTTCTGAACCAAGTTTCAGAGTGTCCATTTGTGTTGAAATCGTATCTACTGTGTCCTTTAAGTTTTCCTGAGTTATTGCAAGTTGCGTAACCGAATCGGTAGATGCAACTGAGTCAATTTTAGCCCACAAGGTCTCGTGATTTTCATGAACAATGGCTTGCAGTTCTTTTATGGCTGCTTCGTGATTCTGTAATGCATTTTCATGCCGCGAAAAAATAGGTTGAAAATGCTCACAAATTTGTGTTTTTACGTCATTACAGACTTTTTGACATTTCGATTCAATGTTATGTAACTCAGTAGTTAAATCTTCACGTGTTTGTTCAAGCGTGGTGTGAAGATTTTGTACCATTGCGTCTAACTGTTGCTGTGTTTGTCTCTGGTGTTGTTCCATTGTGTCTAACTTTTGAAGATTTTGTTCCACTGTGTCTAACTTTTGCTGTGTTTGTCCCATTTGTTGTATTAATTGTAATAACAATGCATTGGTGTCTGAAACATGTTCCTCAGTGCTTTTCGGCAGTGAATTTACACCGGAAACATTCACATTTTGACAAGCAGAAAATGTGTCTTGACTTATTTGAGAAAACGGTGAGGATCCAAAACCTGAATCTACAGTATTTGCGAGATCGTGTCGTGTCATTTTGGCTTCCTGAGGCGAGCTATTGCCGACCGATCGATCGATAATGCTTCCCTCTTCACTAATTGTTTCACTGTCCACGCCATTGTTTGACGCCCGCTCCATTTCCCTGTGCACAGTTACCAAATTACTACTTTGAACATTAGTAAATTCATTACTCGGCGGCGCTGATAAGCTACGCTCGTCATCACTATTATTTCTCAGTTTAGTTTGGAGCCTAGTGTTACGTTTTTCACACGCCATTATTGTCACAGTATTTCACACGATAACAAAGAAAAGCACAATTTGAAGATAAAAAATAAGAGAACACATTAAAATAGCACTGAAAATAATATCTAGTTAATTGCAGCTGCGAAATACTTGGTGCAAATCTACATGCATGCCAAAACTGTTTTACTGTACAACAATGAAAGACTGCAACTACAAAGGAGATTTTCTCTACAATTACGCGCTAGCAATAAACAATAGCTACACTAATTACACAAACTACAAGAAAAAAATCAGAAGATTCCAGTGAGGTATCCTGGCAGGGTCGCCATATGAAACGTCCCCTTTTAACAATTATACAAGACTGTGCTTAACCTGACACACAATATTTTGTTAGCGCAACGCAATCTGACTTTCAAACATCTCTACAAAAGAATGGCCCTGACTAACATTAAACTATACCTTTCACAAATCACTTACCTCACAAAAATCTTCGCTGCTCAAGCTACTGCAATACAGCGAGCGCCACTACTGCCAGCTAAATAAAAGATTCAAACTACTGAAGGCACTAACTACTGATAGGGATAGTTAGCAAATGAAAGATATTAATAGAGAACAAACAATGTATTTACCTTGATATGATCATATATAAATATATCAGTTCATGAAAAATTACAAAACTCCGCCATCTCTCTCCTCACATCCACCACTGCTGGCGACTCACCTCCAACTGCGCAACGCTACGCGCTGTTCACAGCCAGCTGCCTAACACTACAATGGCGAGTATTACAACAATGCAAAGCAGCCACAGACTGCACACAGCACAGCCAGTGATTTTCATACAGAGGTGGCGTTACCAATAAAAAACCTAAACAGCCTACTTACATAGAGAAAACATAAACAGCCTACTTACACACTCCATACAAATACTTTCAGAAACGACTTCCTGACACTTAAATCTATACTCGATGTTAACAAATTTCTCTTCTTCAGAAACGCTTTCCTTGCCATTGCCAGTCTACATTTTATGTCCTCTCTACTTCGACCATCATCAGTTATTTTGCTTCCCAAATAGCAAAATTCCTTTACTCCCTTAAGTGTCTCATTTCCTAATCTAATTCCCTCACCATCACCCGACTTAATTCGACTACGTTCCATTATCCTCGTTTTGCCTCTGTTGATGTTCATCTTATATCCTCCTTTTAAGACACTGTCCATTCCATTCAATTGCTCTTCAAAGTCCTTTGCTGTCTCTGACAGAATTACAATGTCATCGGCGAACCTCAAAGTTTTTATTTCTTCTCCATGGATTTTAATACCTACTCCGACTTTTTCTTTTGTTTCCTTCACTGCTTGCTCAATATAAAGAATGAATAACATCGGGGAGAGGCTACAACCCTGTCTCACTCCCTTCCCAACCACTGCTTCCCTTTCATGTCAATCGATTCTTGTAACTGCCATCTGGTTTCTGTACAAATTGTAAATAGCCTTTCGCTCCCTATATTTTACCCCTGCTACCTTCAGAATTTGAAAGAGACTATTCCAGTGAATATTGTCAAAAGCTTTCTCTAAGTCTACAAATGCTAGAAACATAGGTTTGCCTTTCCTTATTCTGTCTCCTAAGATAAGTCGTAAGGTCAGTATGGCCTCACGCGTGCCAACATTTCTACGGAATCCAAACTGATCTTTTCCGAGGTTGGCTTCTACCAGTTTTTCCATTCGTCTGTAAAGAATTCGCGCTATTATTTTGCAGCTGTGACTGATTAAACTGATAGTTCGGTAATTTTCACATCTGTCAACACCTGCTTTCTTTGGAATTGGAATTATTATATTCTTCTTGAAGTCTGAGGGTATTTCGCCTGTCTCATACATCTTGCTCACCAGATGGTAGAGTTTTGTCAGTACTGGCTCTCCCAAGGCCGTCAGTAGTTCTAATGGAATGTTGTCTACTCCCGCGGCCTTGTTTCGACTCAGCTCTGTCAAACTCTTAACGCAATATCGTATCTCTCATTTCATATTCATCTACGTCCTCTTCCATTTCTACAATATTGTCCTCAAGTACATCGCCATTGTATAGACCTTCTATATACGCCTTGCACCTTTCTGCTTTCCCTTCTTTGCTTAGAACTGGGTTTCCATCTGAGCTCTTGATATTCATACAAGTGGCTCTCTTTTCTCCAAAGGTCTCTTTAATTTTCCTGTAGGCAGTATCTATCTTGCCCCTAGTAAGATAAGCCTCTACATCGTTATATTTGTCCTCTAGCTATCCCTGCTTAGCCATTTTGCACTTCCTGTCGATCTCATTTTTGAGACGTTTGTATTCCTTTTTGCCTGTTTCATTTACAGCATTTTTTGTATTTTCTCCTTTCATCAATTAAATTCAATATTTCTTCTGTTACCCAAGGATTTCTACTAGCCCTCGTCTTTTTACTTACTTGATCCTCTGCTGCCTTCACTACTTCATCCCTCAGAGCTACCCATTCTTCTTCTACTGTATTTCTTTCCCCCATTCCTGTCAATTGCTCCCTTATGCTCTCCCTGAAACTCTGTACAACCTCTGGTTTAGTCAGTTTATCCAGGTCCCATCACCTTAAATTCCCACCTTTTTGCAGTTTCTTCCGTTTTAATCTACAGTTCATAACCAATAGATTGTGGTCAGAATCCACATCTGCCCCAGGAAATGTCTTACAATTTAAAACCTGGTTCCTAAATCTCTGTCTTATCATTATTTAATCTATCTGATACTTACTAGTATCTCCAGGATTCTTCCATGTGTACAACCTTCTTTTATGATTCTTGAACCAAGTGTTAGCTATGATTAAGATATGCTCTGTGCAAAATTCTACCAGACGGCTTCCTCTTTCATTTCTTTCCCCCAATCCATATTCACCTACTATGTTTCCTTCTCTCCCTTTACCTACTCTCGAATTCCAGTCACCCATGACTATTAAATTTTCGTCTCTCTTCACTACCTGAATAATTTCTTTTATATCATCATACATTTCTTCAATTTCTTCGTCATCTGCAGAGCTAGTTGGCATATAAACTTGTACTACTGTAGTAGGCATGGGCTTTGTGTCTATCTTAGCCACAATAATGGTTCACTATGCTGTTTATAGTAGCTTACCCGCACTCCTATTTTTTTATTCATTATCAAACCTACTCCTGCATTACCTCTATTCGATTTTGTATTTATAACCCTGTATTCATCTGACCAAAAGTCTTGTTCCTCCTGCCACCGTATTATACTGTGTCATATTCAATATCTCTCTCCTCTTGACCACAGGTAGGCAGCAACCCTTTTCATTCTCGCTTCCTACACGAGGATCGGCTGCCCCAATCTTCACGTTTAGGTGTGGAGTATAACACTGACAGAAGAGAAAACCTGCAACATTTACGGCACTTCTTCTGGTTCATGTGAACATTGGGGCCGGCCGGAGTGGCCGAGCGGTTCTAGGCGCTACAGTCTGGAACTGCGCGACCGCTACGGTCGCAGGTTCGAATCCTGCCTCGGGCATGGATGTGTGTGATGTCCTTAGGTTAGTTAGGTTTAAGTAGTTCCAAGTTCTAAGGGACTGATGACCTCAAAGTTAAGTCTTATAGTGCTCAGAGCCATTTGATTTTGAACATTGGATGCAATGCTATCAAAAATAAAGCTGCACGACGACTGCTAACTTCACAGAAAAAGTTAAGCCCAGTTGATATCAGAACAAAAGAAATGTAAGAATTTTTAACATCGTGCAGCCACGTTAGCAACTGTGATAAACATATAACACGTCAGCCTCAGTTGCAAATAGAAACCAATCTTTACCTAGGTTCCAGCCAAAATAATTTGGCCTTCTACAGAAGCTATTAACACTAAACTATTACATGCCAAAGTTTGGGCATGTCAAGTACAAAACTATAGCACCCTAGTACCCAGTCATAAATCTACATTACTCAGCTAAAGAGAAACAGCAGACCCCACTGCGCGGACGAGGTCGGTAGGTCGCGAGAGCTGCGCCGGAACTCTCGCGGCCTACCGACCTCGTATCTGCTCCAAAAAATTTATAAAGGTTATCAGTGTTCCAGCATTGCTTTTG
This sequence comes from Schistocerca serialis cubense, assembly GCF_023864345.2. Taxonomy (NCBI): domain Eukaryota; kingdom Metazoa; phylum Arthropoda; class Insecta; order Orthoptera; family Acrididae; genus Schistocerca; species Schistocerca serialis. The sequence goes on from NC_064645.1 coordinate 401,650,450, forward strand.
ACAGTGCTACTGAAGCAAAAACAGCATGCGCCATTCAGTAACGGAGTATGAATTTAGTCCTTCGGTGCTCTTGCTGGTCACTGTACGCGAAAGCTCTTTAGACCGCTTACTTTTCGATATCTTCTACGTGCTGTGTGTAGGGAAGAAACTCGAAGTTGCGTGATAACGGCCGGCAGGCTTCAGGTTGTTGCTTGAGCTTGGGGCGGCGTTGGTGCTCCTGGAGCAAAAGCTTTCACAACTCTCATGGCTGGGCTGTCCCCTTATAGCTTTGCAAGAGACGTTGCTCATTGTTAAGGGTAGATGCAGTCAACACAGTATGTCACATTTGCTGCGTCTGCACGGACCTTCCTAAAAGATTGGGATTACAGAAGAGGATGTGCAACCTGATTATTGGAAGCGATGGTGCCCCTCAGAGACACCACTGGCAGGTCAGAAGGCAAGGCCAGTGTGCATTCCTAATCTGAAGAACGACTCCCAATGGCTGACGAATGAATTGACCACATGACTCACGCTGGCACCAATAACGCCTGCAGACCAGGTTCAGTGGGCATCCATGGCACCTCTAGGCGGTTGGCTCAAGCAAAGATCACCTCGCATCAATGAAAGCACGACTCTCGATTTTCTACCTCATTCCCAAAAGCTACGATCTTTTAATTTTAAGCTGCATGGAGCGCTGGAAACAGTGACGCAAAGGATTCGCTAGGGAACTCAGGAGAGAGCAGGGAAAGGGTGGGGAAGTAATGGGAAGTGGGAGAGAAAGTATGTGAAAGGAGGGGATAGGAAGTAGTGAGGGGGAGATGGTGACAGATAGAGGGGGAGGAAGAGATGAAAAAAACAGAAATAGTGGTGAGAGAGAGAGGGAAGAAGAGAGGAAGAAGAGTTATGTGAAGAAGTGATGTGGGGAGAGAGGAAGGGGAGGAGAAGGGGAAAGATAGAAGATAACAGGGCAGTTACAAAGGGAGAGGGAGGGCAGAGAGAGGAGAGGATGTTGAGAGAAGTGACAGGGGATAGAGAGAAGGGCAGGGGGCGAGCAGAAAGTATGTTGTAGTTACTAAGTGAGAGTTTACCCTCTTGACTCTTCTACGTATCTAGCGGATAACCACTAGATATGTGAGTTGACGAGCGAGTAAGATCTATACTAGTGGTATTAGTGGTCATGCATCATACCGATGTCTCAGACATATCGTCATCAAGAACAACACTTTTTCTCTTAATAATGCCCTAAACAAATGATCTATAAATTCTGGCCTGTAATTTTACGGAACCAATACTGTGAGCTACTACCACCGTATCACAACTGTACTGACTCAGTTCTAATCAAATCATAGTGCAAAATTGTCTTCCGGGTTTACGTCATACCACAGTTTTCGTGGCACTATTGCATACCGTTTGTTTATGGACGAACAAGGAACACGAGATCGCATGGCGGGAAGAAAATTGCTACTGACTAAACTGACAAGAACCACCATCTTAGTTCACTCATTTTAATTTATTTTTACCACCGTTCGTACGTGCCTAACACAGTCTGTTTCGTGCTTTATTTACTGGTAACCGTAGGTCATAATAATTGTTCGTTAACATTACAGTTAATCTTTAACCATCCTAATATACTGCACCTTTTAAAATTAAAACCTACAGTGCACATTTGGGGATTGGTTTGGGATGTCCTCCATGCCATGAGTGCTAAAACTTAATTCAAACACACACTGTGAGCTTCATATTCATGCGCCGAAACAATCTCATTATAATCGACTGCCGAATGAGAAAACTATACTTCTATATCTTGCATGCAAAACTCGTCTGAAGCTATATTGAATCACTAGAAATTAATCTGAAAGTAAGATCTCACCAAAACATTGAATTATCTGTAAGTCCTTTTTCCCATCAAATCTGGTCTGATGTCACAGCGGTAGGTGGATCAAAACAAAATGTCCAGACACTCTGTGACCAAAATGGTACTGAAACAGAGGATGACAGACTAAAGACCGAAATACTAAATGTCTTTTTCCAAAGCTGTTTCACAGAGGAAGATTGCACTGTAGGTCCTTCTCTAGATTGTCGCACACATGACAAAATGGTAGATATCGAAATGGACGACAGAGGGACAGAGAAACAATTAAAATCGCTGAAAAGAGGAAAAGCCGCTGGACCTGATGGGATACCAGTTCGATTTCACACAGAGTACGCGAATGAACTTGTCCCCCTTCTTGCAGCGGTGTACCGTAGGTCTCTTGGAGAGCGTATTGTTCCAAAGGATTGGAACAGGGCACAGGTCATCCCCGTTTTCAAGAAGGGACGTCGAACAGATGTGCAGAACTATAGACCTATATCTCTAACGTCTATCAGTTGTAGAATTTTGGAACACGTATTATGTTCGAGTATAATGACTTTTCTCGAGACTAGAAACTACTCTGTAGGAATCAGCATGGGTTTCGAAAAAGACGATCGTGTGAAACCCAGCTCGCGCTATTCGTCCACGAGACTCAGAGGGCCATAGACACGGGTTCCCAGGTAGATGCCATGTTTCTGGACTTCCGCAAGGCGTTCGATACAGTTCCCCACAGTCGTTTAATGAACAAAGTAAGAGCATATGGACTATCAGACCAATTGTGTGATTGGATTGAAGAGTTCCTAGATAACAGAATGCAGCATGTCATCCTCAATGCAGAGAAGTCTTCCGAAATAACAGTGATTTCAGGTGTGCCGCAGGAGAGTGTCGTAGGACCGTTGCTATTCACATTATACGTAAATGACCTAGTGGATCACATTGGAAGCTCACTGAGGCTTTTTGCGGATGATGCTGTGGTATATCGTGAAGTTGTAACAATGTAAAATTGTACTGAAATGCAGGAGGATCTGCAGCGAATTGACGCATGGTGCAGGGAATGGCAATTGAATCTCAATGTAGACAAATGTAATGTGCTGCGAATACATAGAAAGAAAGATCCCTTATCATTTAGCGACAATATAGCAGGTCAGCAACTGGAAGGAGTTAACTACATAAATTATCTAGGAGTACGCATTAGGAGTGATTTAAAATGGAATGATCATATAAAGTTGGTCGTTGATAAAGCAGATGCCAGACTGAGATTCATTAGAAGAATCCTAAGGAAATGCAATCCGAAAACAAAGGAAGTAGGTTACAGTACGCTTGTTCGCCCACTGCTTGAATACTGCTCAGCAGTGTGGGATCCGTACCAGACAGGGTTGATAGAAGAGATGGAGAAGATCCAACGGAGAGTAGCGCGCTTCGTTACAGGGTCATTTAGTAATCGCGAAAGCGTTACAGAGATGATAGATAAACTCCAGTGGAAGACTCTGCAGGAGAGACGCTCAGTAGCTCGGTACGGGCTTTTGTTGAAGTTTCGAGAAAATACTTTCACCGAGGAGTCAAGCAGTATTTTGCTCCCTCCTACGTGTATCTCGCGAAGAGACCATGAGGATAAAATCAGAGAGATTATGGCCCACACAGAGGCATACCGACAATGCTTCCTTCCACGAACAATACGAGACTGGAATGGAAGGGAGAACCGATAGAGGTACTCAAGGTACCCTCCGCCACACACCGTCAGGTGGCTTGCGGAGTATGGATGTAGATGTAGATGACACGACGGTCGGTCGGGTTCAGTTCATCCTCCTGTGACCGGAACGGTAGAGCTGCTTACCAGTAAACGGTTACAGAAGTGGATATAGGCACTAAAATATATAAAGAACTTATATCGATAATGTTATCACAAATCGACGCGAAGTGTCCGGGGCTGTGCGACGTGACGCACATCAGCCGCCAGCTCACTTGTCGAAGACAGTCACGGGACGGGCCGGCGGCAGGAAATGATGAAACGAGATGTAGCGCCCGCGCGAGGCGGGAAGGCAGAGCTGTGGTGGAGAGCGGTTGAGGCGCACAGCCTGGTCGCTATGCGGGACACGCGCGCACCCCTTCCTCGCCCCCCCCCCCCCCCCGGCACCCACAGCGGCAGCCGCAGCCTGGCCGCAATTTGTGCAGCCGGTGGCGCCACGAGGGCAGCGGGCCCACGCGCCTGCCTGATTCGCCATTTGTTACCGAGCCGCCGGCGCTCGCTCAGTGCCCACCTGGCCGCGCCGAGCGCACACTCACTCTGATGAGTGCGGGAGATCACTTCCCAGTTTCGGGTTTCCAACAAATTACCCTGTCAGAAGGCACCCGCAACTTTGCAGCGGAGTGGGAGCTTTTTCGGAAATTCCTGACACATTAAAGCCTCCAGAATGAGATTTTCACTCTGCAGCGGAGTGTGTGCTGATATGAAACTTCCTAGCAGAGCACTTGCCCGCGAAAGGCAAAGGTCCCGAGTTCGAGTCTCGGTCCGGCGCACAGTTTTAATCTTCCAGGAAGTTTCATATCAGCGTACACACCGCTGTAGAGTGAAAATTTCAATCTAGATTAAAACCTGCTATCTGCCCGGAATCCGAACTCAGAACTTCTGCTTTCATTCACCCTCGTTAGGAGGGACGATAACCAGTAATAAATAATGAATGGTGGGCTCCATGTGGTTCCCAAGTTGTGCTGTGACCGTAAACCATAAAATTACCAAAGCAGCAACCAGTCGCAAAATCATGTTTTCTTTATTTACTTTTGCAAATCGATTTCAACTGATTAACAGCCATCATCGCTGCTTTCAACGAATATGTTCCCCGAGTAATAACACTGTCTTCTACATCTACATCTACATCTACATGATTACTCTGCAATTCACATTTAAGTGCTTGGCAGAGGGTTCATCGAACAACAATCGTACTATCTCTCTACCATTCCACCCCCGAACAGCGCGCGGGAAAAACGAACACCTAAACCTTTCTGTTCGAGTTCTGATTTCTCTTACTTTATTTTGATGATCATTCCTACCTATGTAGTTTGGGCTCAACAAAATATTTTCGCATTCGGAAGAGAAATTTGGTGACTGAAATTTCGTAAAGAGATCTCGCCGCGACGAAAAACGTCTTTGCTTTAGTGACTTCCATCGCAACTCGCGTATCATATCTGCCACACTCTCTCCCCTATTACGTGACAATACAAAATGAGCTGCCCTTTTTTGCACCCTTTCGATGTCCTCCGTCAATCCCACCTGGTAAGGATCCCACACCGCGCAGCAATATTCTAACAGAGGACGAACGAGTGTAGTGTAAGCTGTCTCTTTAGTGGACTTGTTGCATCTTCTAAGTGTCCTGCCAATGAAACGCAACCTTTGGCTCACCTTCGCCACAATATTATCTATGTGGTCTTTCCAACTGAAGTTGTTCGTAATTTTAACACCCAGGTACTTAGTTGAATTGACAGCCTTGATAATTGTACTATTTATCGAGTAATCGAATTCCAACGGATTTCTTTTGGAACTCATGTGGATCACCTCACACTTTTCGTTATTTGGCGCCAACTGCCACCTGCCACACCATACAGCAATGTTTTTTAAATCACTTTGCAACTGATACTCGTCTTCGGATGACCTTACTAGACGGTAAATTACAGCATCATCTGCGAACAGCCTAAGAGAACTCCTCAGATTGTCACCCAGGTCATTTATATAGATCAGGAACAGCAGAGGCCCCAGGACGCTTCCCTGGGGAACACTTGATATCACTTCAGTTTTACTCGATGATTTGCCGTCTATTACTACGAACTGCTACCTTCCTGACAGGAAATCACGAATCCAGTCGCACAAGTGAGAGCAGAGGTCAGACATAAAGTGATACAAAATAAACCAACAGCCGCATTTTCATTTCTGGTTTATTCCAGTGGCAAACGGTTTCGGCATTTACAAATATATAGCCGTGATACATACGCTGGTGCGGAAACTGGTTCGCTTTTGCATGACATGGGGTCGGGCATTATAAGCTCAGCTACCAACCTCCCACTGAGGGCCTGATGATGGGCTAATGGAACGCCGAAACCGGTTGCCTCCGGTATAAATCAGAGATGAAATACAGCTGTAGATTTAGTTATTGCTGGTTGTATGACAACTTTCCGTTTTGTGAGCAGTGGTTTTTACCTACTGATCCACACAGGAAAAAGAACGTTCCTGGCCAACACAACTCTAGTGTGCAAAGGTGGAAAACACTGATAAGATGAATGAATATGTTGACAAGAAGTTTACTAAGATATGAGGGACTAACCAACGCCGGCCGGTGTGGCCGTGCGGTTCAAGGCGCTTCAGTCTGGAACCGCGTGACCGCTACGGTCGCAGGTTCGAATCCTGCCTCGGGCATGGATGTGTGTAAAATCCTTGGGTTAGTTAAGTTTAAGTAGATCTAAGTCTAGGGGACTGATGACCTCAGATGTTAAATCCCATAGTGCATAGGGCCGGCCGGGGTGGCCGAGCGGTTCTAGGCGTTACAGTCTGGAACTGCGCGACCGCTACGGTCGCAGGTTCGAATCCTGCCTCGGGCATGGTTGTTTTTTATGTCCTTAGGTTAGTTAGGTTTAAGTAGTTCCAAGTTCTAGGGGACTGATGACCTAAGAAGTTAAGTCCCATAGTGCTCAGAGCCATAGTGCTTAGAGCCATTTGAACCATTTAACTAACCATCATGGTACTAGAGAGAGCTGTAGAGGGTGAAAGCTGTTGGGAAAGACCGAGACTGTAATGTGTCTGACAAATAATTGAGGATGCTGGTTGTTAGTTCAACTCCGAGATGTTGAGATGATGAGTTTGGCATGGGACAGTATGCGGTGTCTGGCAGCATCAAACCAGTAGGAGCCTGAAGAAAGCAAGTAGGTGCAAGTAACGACACCCCTCGCAGCTTCAGTTAATGCATTAATTGTCAAAAGTAACTATCGCTAATCCACTCGCACAGATAATTGTCAATTACTCGTAGATTACACGTTAGGAGAGAAGGGCAATTTCGAAAAAGAAAAAAAAAAGAGAAGAAAATTGCCACTGCTCTTTCTCTTACATTAATCATTCCACATTTAAATGATGCTAATATGCAGACGATTACTTTGTGTCTGAGGTAAGGGGGAATCTGCTAAAGACTTTTGTGCCAAAATATAAAACTCCATTTCAAATCTTAGATAGAGATGCAGAAATACAGTAATTTATTTTTACTTCTAATATTGTGGATATGAGTCACATGTTTCATCCTAAATCCATTCTTGTTACTAGCCAAAATATCATTAGCGAGTATAATTTTAAGAATTCGCTGTGTAATTAAAGAAACTTCAGTAACAGGCTCGCCGGCCGGTGTGGCCGTGCGGTTAAAGGCGCTGCAGTCTGGAACCGCAAGACCGCTACGGTCGCAGGTTCGAATCCTGCCTCCGGCATGGATGTTTGTGATGTCTTTAGGTTAGTTAGGTTTAACTAGTTCTAAGTTCTAGGGGACTAATGACCTCAGCAGTTGAGTCCCGTAGTGCTCAGAGCCATTTGAACCATTTTAACAGGTTCGATTTTCAACTTTTCTGAAAATTCTTACTCTACAGTTATGTAGATTTTCTTTTTTTTTTCTTTTTTATTAGCAGCAGTTGCAGAATTTTCTGTGTAAGACGAACCTGTAGCAGAGACTAATGCGATGAGTTCCAGCTGACCTCGTGAGAAAAGAAAAAGCTGTTGGCGTGAGCGTCTGTACGGTGGCAGGCACTTGTTGTTTACACACCAGAGCGAAATGATTTAACAACGCGTATAAACTGTGCTTTTATCGCCACGGTAGCTGAGTGGTCAGCGCGACAGAATGTCAATCCTAAGGGCCCGGGTTCGACTCCCGGCTGGGGCGAAGATTTTCTCCGCTCAAGTACTGGGTTTTGTGTTGTCCTAATCATCATCGTTTCATCCCCGTCGACACGCAAGTGGCCGAAGTGGCGTCAAATCGAAAGACTTGCACCCGGCGAACGGTCTACCCGACGGGAGGGCCTAGTCACACGACATTTTATTTATCTGTGTTATGCAGCGTCTGCAATGAGGACTCACGCGTAAGTCTCTTCACACACACTATAAGACCGAAAAAAGATGCACCACGAAGGAATTATCCGAATGGGATGGAAATCAACACATGTAATGATGAGACGTACATGTATAGACAAGCAAATAATTACAGTTGCAGAAATACTGGAAGATTTATTGAAGAGAAAGAGCTTCACAAACTGAGGAAGTCAGTAACGCGTTGCTCCACTTCTGGCCTTAATGTAAGAGCTTATTCTGCGTAGCATTGATTAACAGCGTTGTTGGATGCCCTGCTGAACGATATCGTGCCATATTCTGTCCAACTGGTGCGTTACATCCCGAGCTGTTTGGAGGGTCACGCCCGTAATGCTCCAAACGTTCTCAGTCAGGGTGAGATCCGACTACCTTGCTGGCCAGGATGGAGTTTGGCCAACACGAAGACAATCAGTAGATACTCTCGCCGAGTGAGGGCGGCCATTATCTTGCTGAAATGTAAGCCCAGTATGGCTTACCACGAAGGCCAACAAAAATAGGTGCGTAATACAGTCAACGTACCGCTGTGACTCGAATGATAACCAGAGAAGTCCTGGTATAAAATGAAATGGCACCCAGATCAACACTCCTGGTTGTCGGGCCGTCTGGCAGGCCACAGTCTGGTTGGTTTCCCGCTGCTGTCGGGGTCGCCTCCGGACGCGTCTTCAATGGTCATCGTGACTCAGTTCCAGGCAGAACTCATCACTGATGACAATGCTATTCCAATCAATAAGATTCCAGGCCGAATGCGCCCGACACCCCTGTCAAAGGGCTTGTTGATGTACAGAGGTCAATGGTAGTCGGCGCGTGGGGCGCCGTGAGCTGAGCCCCTTTTCTGTGAGCATTCTCTTAATGGCCATTGTGGTCACTGATACACCTGATCCAAGTAGCATCCGGTACTCTCTGACGATTGCTCGGTGCTCTTGTTCTGTCGTCCGTCTAGATCGACCACTGCCTTCTTGACGCTATGCTCGGCCTTGGTTCACCTGTTCGTGCTACATCGTCCAATAGCGGCTCCGCTCCTATTCAGGTGTCGAGCATTCACCAATTGCTACAACTGGCTTTTTTGAGCCCAACTGCACGTCTTCTCTCAAATGCTGACATCTGCGTATACTGCTCAAGCGCTACCTTCGTGGCATAATTACGGCCCATCTGAGAACACGGAATGAACTTCGCAAGGACTTTATACCCTGTATCTACCTGTTCCTTGTTTACTATCCTTGCCAACTGCGCGGTGAAGTTGGTATTCAGCGTCACACATTCATCTATTAGCCGCCAGCGTTCATAGTTCTGCGTTTTCCATCGATACCTGTGCAGCGAAGATCACGGGGGCTAATCTGCCTGAAAGAAGAAATGTGGGAACAGTGCGCCAGGTCGTTTTCGTCAATGTTTACCAGAATCTCTGTGACGCTTTATATCGCTATAGTAAGGAATTTTTCTGTTGCATTATTGACCGGACAGAAGAACAAACTCTAGTGGTAAGGGAATTATGATCGATAATTGACACAGTTAAAGAATACAACCTAACAAATGAAGGTATAAAACGCACAATGACGTGAAATTTAAAATTTTTCAAATCACTTGTATAAGAACACAGATTCTTTATTGTGTGCATCAACATAAATTGCCGACTTCTTCCACAAAGGTCAGATTTGCCACGTCTTTCGGAATGTCAGAACATGGAGTTATTTCGTCCCGTAGACGCGGGGTAATTTCCGCTCACTCAAATTATTGGTTTAATTGATATTTGCTGAGAAATTCTAGAGAATACGTTTTCTTGGTTTCTTTTCAGATGGTCCGTACATTCAAACGGAAAATGGCAGTTGCTTGTTGGTCCGAGGAAGATACGAAGCAATCAGTAACAAGCGTTATAGGCAGCTGTTCTGGATAAAGTTCCAGCAATGTGGTACACAGTTTCACGAAGTGTGTGTCGGTGCAAAAAGGTCGAAAAATGTTTACTTGCGCTAAATGCTTATGGTTTTTTTTATATACTGGGCGGAATAGTCTCTCTTGACTGGTTGGAATAGCCCCGTCATTTTTATATTTTGTGATTCCTGCCTTCTTCAGAAGGTTGTTTAATACTTTTTTCGTGTGTAAGAATTTCAGCCTTTTGTATACTGGATTGTAAGCACAATTAATATACCATAATATTATCACATTGACAGATTTTTTAAAAATATTTCATGTCATAATATATAGAGTTTACAGATCAAATGAACGGAATGCCCCTGATCTACCCTAATCAGTTTATAACCAATCTCCATAACTGCTCCGTTCTACATCGTCTTTTTGTCTTAGAGCGTATTTACTGTGTTGCGACTATTTTTAACAAGATTCAAATTTAAATATTATAAAAGCTGCAACATTAAGCTTATCTGTAAAAACCTGAAGAGGCCATAAAGGCTTACGAAAATGTTCAACTGAAAATTAGGTTAGGATCTGGTAGGACTGAAATTGTACATCATATATTTAGAATCCGATTATCCGATTATCCCCATCAGGTGTGATTAGATATGAGATTTGTCACATAAGTGAGACAATTGACTTACAGTCAGTATGGTGCCCGCGTAGAGACGGCGGATGATCGTCCCTGACACCTCACAGCACTGTTACCAGTTTTCAGCTGCGATGTGTAAACGGCAGAAGGCGGAAACAGTAGCTGTGATGACACTGAGGCGTTGCTATAGAAACGTGTACAAAATCGCGTTACGTTATTGGTTGAGCAGGCGCGTGAAGCTGCCGCTCCAACCTACTGCAACTGTCAGGCATCAGCTTACGACGACTCAACTGTAGGAGGTGGCATGCAGTTGTAGTTATTCATTATTCGGTGTTTAAGCTGACAAAATTACTGGGCTTCAGGTACGTCTGTTTTATGCAAGCAACTGCCTTTTATACAAACCCAAACAAGTTTTAACATCTTTGTACCAACGTTAATGAGTACTCTTTATTTATCTCTGTAAAATGTAAAAAAGTTTCTAGCTATAATTCTTCTAATTAAATTGGTCGTAAAAATCGTTTTTGTCTGTTGCATTACCTTTCTTTGTCTACGTTGTTGGTATATGTGAGCCCGTCTGTACATTCTGTATGTTGGTAGGTTGTTATCTGCTACTGTGAGTTTGATTGACGATTTAACAAATCATTTGATCTATAAAGGTAACTTTATTGTGTGAAAATATTTCTGCGACAGTATTTTGCGATTATTTACAGCTACTTTCGAAATATCCGACCTCATTAGCGATGAAGTTCAGTAGCTAGGCTGTGCTGCCTCTATTAAATAACGGTTAAATGACACCAATGTATTATTTTGAAGCCGGCCGCGGTGGTCTAGCAGTTCTAGGCGCGCAGTCCGGAACCGCGCGACTGCTACGGTCGCAGGTTCGACTCCTGCCTCGGGCATGGATGTGTGTGATGTCCTTAAGTTAGTTAGGTTTAAATAGTTCTAAGTTCTAGGGGACTGATGACCACAGATGTTAAGTCCCATTGTGCTCAGAGCCATTTGAACCACTATTATTTTAAAACACCTGCAGCCAAAGTTACAAATCAAGTACAACTGACCTAAATATAAACTTTTATTTTCGCCATTGGCACCTATTCTTCAAGGGACAGCATGCACAAAATGGTACATGCGAGACAGAACAGTTTGAGGGCCTCCTTCTGTGTTCCTGAGCAATTCCACAGTGAAAGTCTGTGTAAAGTTCAGTAAATTATAGTTGAAATACATGTACTCTTAACTACAACAGTTTTACTGTCCCCATACTCAACTCATAATTCGTGCAAGGTCATATCTAACATACAATCAATGAAAATAAATGGTGCTCTCGTTAGAACAACAGCTTGTTATTTACCTGACCGCCTTGATCAGTGACTTTCGAGTTCAGGTGTGAAAAATGCGAGTTGGGTTTCATATTGTCCATATTTTCGGAATCCTTGCGGGTTGGCGTGGAGGAAGTCGTTCTGTTAGAGACAAAATTCTACATCAAATGGATGACGAGTGTGATCTGTGCTTTCTTCCAGCAACTGCGCACGGATTTTTGTTCGCGGTTTCTGCGGTAGATTATGGTTATGTGCTTCTTTTAATGAAGTCGTGACATGTAGCTGTTTCTTCCACATTTTCTGTTCAATAGTTGCAATAACTTACCTAAACTGTAACAATTTCAGGGTCCCAACAAACAACTCAGGATCTGTGAAGTTCAACAGCTCGAAATTAGAATATCAAACAGTCCGCTGTAGCTCTACATTTCTACAGCTTGTATTCTCTTCTTATCTGAATTGTTTATTGTCCACGTTTCACACTTGTAAACAATTACATTCCCAAAATGTTGGAGAAATGGCTTCCTAATACTTAACTCTATATGCAACGTTAACATATTTTTCTTATTTGAAACTACTTTCTTGCTACAGCATGTCTACGTTTAAATCCTCTACTTCGGTCATCGCCAATTGTTTTAAAACCACCTGATTATTTTACAACTTTTATTGGCGTACACCTTATAACCTCTTTTCAATAAACAACCCATTCCGTTCAGCTGACTTTTTAAGTCCTCTGCCGTCTGTCTGTGTATCTGCAAATCCTGTTAGGTTCTCATGTGCTGTAACGTCACCAAATGAAATGATACGAAGACAGTTCATTGTTTTTAGGCGGTGTCTTCCGATTCTGTTTTGCAGAATCTGGACAAATTGTCGGTCAAGTACTCAACATGACCTAAGTGGTCGGATATCGACTGAGATTGTCGCTACTGTGCGAGATTATTGACGTTTCTGGCCACACTGCTATTACCGTCTACGTTACACTCACGAGGAAAAGAAAGCTGGAATAGCCAGAACCATCTCGCAGGCGTCTAGGTTATTAAACGTACGTCCATCTGGTATCCACACAGTTAAACTACAGTTTCAGGCGACACGTTAGGCTTACGGCAAGTAGAGCTAAGGATGGCTAGGGGCTATGTCTCAGGCTGAAGCACAATATTTGTGATTATGCTCTCAAAATAATTCCATCACAGGCCGTTTGGCCCTTATGTAACCAGTCACTCAGTACAAGATAAAACCATTGCAGTGGACAGAACAAATATATTCTGAACGCAAATCAACAGAAAACAATTTCATTAACGGATTTACTAACGTTTAATGATAGCTGACGTATTTCAGTGAGAAATCCGACTTCACACTGTAGCTGTGTACGAGGGTTGTACAGAAAGTTTGTTCCGATCGGTCGCGAAATGGAAACAACTGGGAAAATCCGGAAAAGCTTTGCACAGATGTGTTGGGCAGTGTCTCTAGTATGCTCGTCGATCGTGCCACGTCGTTCTTTTCAGTTTTGAGTGAACCGTGAGCACGTACAGATGCATAGGAAATAGTGTCTCCCGTCAAGTATGAGGGTCTGGTTAGAGATTTCGCCTGTGTCATGCAGCCCACGCAACACAACTGTCGAGCAGTTCCTTTCTTCATGCCAATTCTCGGCCGCACACTGCAGGGGCAATGCAGACGCTCCTGCAGCGTTTCCGATGAGAAGTGTTTGATCACCCATAATATATAATCGGCTCCCCCTGAGTCTCATCTATGCTCAGAAAAGCCGCTGGCTACGAAGGCAAAATTTTTCCACAGACAAAGAGTTGCAGACCAGTGCAGATAACTGGCCGAAAGCACAGGCGGCTGCTTTCTATGAGGAGGATACTGGAAAGATGATACAACACTACGACAACACATGGAGCTGGAGCGGCGACTATGTAGAGAAGCAGTTGGAAGTTGTATCTAACTGTTGCAAATAAAACGTTTCTGGATTTCACTGTGGTTTCCATTTCGCGACCGATCGGAACTTACCATCTGGACAACCCTCGTATAACGAGGTTTATCTTTACATGAATAATGAGTTCGACATTCATTCGCATGGATCTGTGTTTGAGTAGGTTTTATAAGTGTCTATTCGTATGTCAGCGGAAAAGATGAGGATATCTTCCAAGAAGTCAATGGTGCTAGGTCATATGAGTTTCGCATCTTGGAAAAATATATACAAGAGCAAACAGTTTATGAACTGCTGTGTAACCAGCTCTGTATCCAGACCTGAATACCATAGGCTATGTTTTCGATGGCATCGACAAACCTGCTGCTATTCATAGTCCTTCCTTCTCGACGTTTGCCGTGCTGGGGGCGAAATGCAAGAAGAATTACCAACTGAAATTATAAACTATAGTACAGCTTAAAAATCTCACAAATGTTGGCTTTACGCAAACACTCATTCGCACAGACTTCACAAGGAGTGGCCAGGCAAGAAAGCCAGCTACTTGTGAAAACCTGCTGCCAGGGCTCGAATCCTATTGACACAGGACGGTGCAAGGGCGCAGCCAATCGCAGTGGTCGGTTGAATTATCTCGTGCTGAGCCGCCGCTGGTCTGAAATATAATGATAGAAGGATAATCTTTAAAATATACCAAAATGAAACAGCCTTAGTTAAGAAGGAAAACAAAGAAGAAACAGCAAGAATAAGGAAAGGAGTGAGACAGGGATGCCCACTATCTCCAGTAATTTTCAACGCATATATCCAAGAAGCAATAGACAAAATAAGAGAGAATATTGAAGTAGGAATAAAACTTAACGGAATGAAAATAGATATGTTGCGATATGCAGATGATATCGCCATAATTACAGAAAGGAAAGAAGATTTAGAAGCCGCACTCAATGAAATGGAAAACACCTTAAAAGAACAGTATGGAATGAAAATAAATAAGAAAAAGACTAAAGTGATGGTGAGTGGCGCCCTGAACTACAATGAACCCATACGAATAACAATAAAGGGAGAGAAACTAGGGCAGGTTACAGAATTTAACTACTTAGGCAGCAAAATAACAGCAGATGGAAGGAGCAAAAGTGACATTAAAAACAGAATACAACTTGCCAAAATAGCATTCAATGGAAAAAGAAACTTACTGACGAGTAGAAATGTTAGTTTAGACGTAAGAAAGAGAGTCATGAAAACCTATGTGTGGAGTACAGCCCTTTACGGATGTGAAACTTGGACTAGTGGAAAAGAAGAAAAGAGAAGATTAGAGGCATTCGAAATGTGGTGCTACCGGAGAATGGAAAAAATCAGCTGGCGAGACAAGGCTACAAACGAAGATGTCCTCAGAAGAGTGAAAGAAAACAGATCTCTTTGGCGAAATATACAGAAAAGAAGAATAACCTTCATAGGTCACATTTTACGGCATAACAATTTCATTAAGAGAATATTAGAAGGAATCATTGAAGGAAGAACTCGCCGAGGACGACCTAGATTAAGCTACATTCAACAAGTAATAAATGACATCGGGTGCCAGACCTATGCAGATATGAAGAAGAAAGTTGACAAAAGAACGGAATGGCGTGCTGCTGCCAACCAACCTGTGGGTTGATAACCGAAGAAGAAGAGCCGCCGCGGTCGACTACATGACCAAAATCTCCGCGCTGCCTCAACAAAACCGGGCGAGCAACTATAAATACTCACCATTCTGACTTAGCTGCATTGTTGTCTTCATCTGATCCCGAATCTGAGCTCTGCTCCACCGCAGACAAATCTGGTAGCTGCTGATATGCAAGCCGCAGGTAAACCTGACACTGCCGGGGTTTGAACTAGCAGCAACCAGTTGGAACCGCCCCCAGGTAAATGCATCCGGTCTGTGAGATATCTCCGAATGGTCTTGAGTTTGTAGCCATGCGCTTCACTGACTCCAGCATCAACGAGCTTTCCACACGCGTGCTGCTAAGTTGTCAGTGCCAGACATCGGGACTGCACTCAGCTAAGCCGGCGCTCCTGCCCAGATACCATTCACCACTGTGGACCAAGTACGCTGCCTTGTGTTCTTGCTGAGGTAGTCACAGCTGCCTGGGGATCAACGGCCGCCTTAGAGTCGCCACCAACAGCCCCTGTAGGAGTGTCTCATCGAACATGTATTTGAAAGTGGAGCATTTCTGATTCCACAACCACTGAGGAACTGCTAGTGCGCACGGAAGTTCTGCGTGCTATCCTGAGTCGACAAGCCTGGCATATAACAGTGTCTGCAACACCCCTCCACATTCTTACAATGACGTGCATGCAACGTCGTGGGTTACTCTTAATCATCATGATTTCAGCTGGTTAGTGAGGAAAACCTGTGGTTTTACTGATTTCCATTCGAGTGACTGGAAACGGCGAGACGATTAGATTGGAGTGCTGGAGAAAGTACAAACAGGCTTTGATCTGAGTGAATTTAGGGGTAACGCTAGAAAAATACGCTGGTTTGCGCCCATTTAGCTGTGACCAGAGTAACTTGATGGGACGTAGTGCCCCGTGAGCGCAGTCATTAACCAGTATCGCGTTTTAAATGCAAAAGACCAGGGTATTACGCAAGAGACTGCAGAGAGTGTGCACGGCTGGCGCTCAGGTGAAGGATTAAGGAATGATGGTAGGCAAGAGTGTGGTGTGATGCTAGTATTAGTTTTTCCCTGCAGCTATCCCATTACTTCTGTCCTATTGTTGTAGACGCAAGCTTTACAATGAGCAAGCCAAAGTACTCGCGTTTAAAACTACTGAGGCGGTTCAGTTTTTACCAAAGCAAGGTGCTCCAATGAGGGCAGATAACATAGACTTGCATAGATTGCACCAAAAGAGGACAGAGCATCGTCCACTTTGTCAGTACCCGACATAGATGTTGGCGTCTTTAGCCTAATTATCCTTTTTTGGTAAAGCGTGAATAGGTGATAACATTTGTGGACAAAACGCTGACTTTTGCGAAAATGATTTGTTAGCAAATGGATGTTCAGTAGTAGACGCTGCGAGCTAACATCCCAGAGATGTTTGGGCTCACATGCGGTTCCTCTTCGTCGAAATGTCTTGGCTCCAACTAGTCTTGGGGTTGAACCGCACGTGTTGCGTTACACGCCCTAAGTTAGACACTTGTGACCCTTTGGTTAAATTTTCTGCTGATTGCAAGTTTGCGAAATACGAAGTTAACATAACTTATAAGAACAGTAATAATAATATCGGGAACCAAATTAACGACCCATAAATGATGTAAACAACACAATTACGATTTGGTTAGAATAATATTTATTCAGAAAAAAAAACTAATAGCAAATGTTCAAATGTGTGTGAATTCCTAAGGGACCGAACTCCTAAGGTCATCGGTCCCTAGACTTACATACTCCTTAAACTAACTTATGCTAAGAACAACACACACAACCATGCTCGAGGGAGGACTCGAACCTCCGGAGGGAGGGGCCGCGCAGTCCGCGACATGACGCCTCGAACCGCGCGGCCACTCGGCGCTGCAAAACTAATAGCGAAAGTGGTCGTATTTAGTGTTACTGTTACACTCGAGCGCATACCCATTTGACACAGTTCGATCATTCACAATGTCATCGCGAATTTCA
Organism: Schistocerca serialis cubense; assembly: GCF_023864345.2. Lineage (NCBI taxonomy): Eukaryota > Metazoa > Arthropoda > Insecta > Orthoptera > Acrididae > Schistocerca > Schistocerca serialis. Next base: position 401,667,762 of record NC_064645.1, read on the forward strand.
AGTTCAATACTCCACCTCGTTAACTATGCGAAAAGTTCACACCAGGCGCCCGGCTGCTAACCGCTCCAAGTCGTTTCATTTCCTAGCTGCCCAAAGACCGACTGTCTGCTTTCGCGTCTCAATCCGAACTGTACCCTTTGGTGCCTCCAACCGAGCTGTATTCTTTGGTGTCCAGACCAGAACTGCCTTCTGCCCATCTCCGACCGCGTTTCCCGCGCGCCGAACGTCTTCGATTAACTGACAAGCGCAGTTCCCTTTCCTGGAGTCGTCCATTTGATTGGCTAGAGCTTATTCTACATTATTTTACATTATAAAATATTTAAATAATCAAAGCTTGACCACTTTCACGTTCTGAATAAAGTAACAATAATATCCATTACATAATAAACGTTAAATTCTCTTACATAAAACCAATAAAATTTCCTTCTTAACTTTGAATGCCACGGCCAGTAACCTTGCACAAAATAAAATAAATAAATAAAGAACAAAAATAACTATTATGCACTAAACTTTACAACAAATACTCTGTTACTTAATAATTCAATAAGGTATCATGCTGTCATCGTTCAATGTGTTTTGTGTGGAGGAAATAATGATCTGATGCTTAACTGAAAATGCTGAGAATTTAAATTTAATATATCTTTTAAACAAATAAAGTTACAGAGTTGATATTTAGAACATTTTTCATTTTAATGATGCACTTCTGTATGTAATGCCGTTCACTAAAATCGACCAAAGCGTTCAGATTTTAGCATTCAGGTCTTTGTTACAAAACTTGTTAATTTGACATAAAATCCTATACTATTATAGATGTGATCAGTATTCAAGTTTTATTGGGATCACCATGAAAATTTATGGATGATGGCAGATTAAAATTACTGTCGCTTGATTCCTTGAATTACTACAGAACTAAATAATTTCCCTTTATGTCCGATTTTAGGTCCACCATGTTTGACACTGCTAAATATCCCTGGCCACAAAAGCCTTCTACTGGGTTTGTAAATGACGTAGGTTCTCGTCTGTCTCACTCGCACACTACAGCGCTTAGGCCTGAATAGACAATAGACGCCTGTGAGTTTCCCCACCTCGTGGTGAATCTGCGCCCTTTGTGGCACTTGGCCCTGGACGACAGGGTTCGTTCCACAATTCCAGTCAGCTGACTCTTTCGGCCATATATTTAAATGAGAGCGAAATGCTCGTTAAGTCACAATGAGAAAAGATATGTGATGTACCATGAGGAATTATAAAATGATCAGACATTTGAAATTTCGAGGAAAGGCTTGTTACGGTGTTATAGTATGAGGATGTGTTAAAAAGTATTGCTTCCGAATTTTTTTTTGTGAAAGCTCTTTAAGCTTTCTCAGTGAAACAAACGTTATCAAAACATTATACATCTTTATTCTCCGTGTCTACCTATTTGTAGTCCTCTGTCGCTAGAGGGCTCCGAATTGCAGAGTGTAACACTTCGGTGTGTAACATAACGCTGTCGGCAAGTGCAAAACAGGATGTTGTAATTGAGCTTCGAATTCTAAGAGCTTGTCCACACGTGGAGAGCCCTCTCCCCTCACCATGACAACGCCAGACCACATACGACAGCTGCGATACCTGCGACAATCCGACACCTTGCGTTCGCTGCCGTACATCACCCTCCATACTTGGCCCCATCCGATTTCCGTCTGTTTCAAAAACTTTAAGAACAACTTCGAGGTCTTCATTTCGACAACGATGAAGCGGTGCAAGCAGAAGTGAGATTGTTGTTGACAGTATCAAGAAACTGGTCTCTCGTTCGAAGAAATGTGTTCGTCGCCAGGGTGATTATGTTGTGAAATAATGTAAACATGGAGTACGAAGACGTTGAATGTTAATAAATTTGGTTTTATTTAAAAATCTTTAAGAATTTCGCATAACATATTCGGAGGCATTACTTTTAAGCACACCCTTGTAGAATGGTTACTTGTATACATCACTGGGAGCAATTAAACAGCGTGACTCAAAGATAGCATAAATCCATCGAGAGTTTCGTTGCTGGAATAAGGAAACTAAATGTCAGTACGTATGAGCTGACGGAAAGTGATGACACAGAGAAGGTCCTTGTGCAGGAAGCAGAACAAAGGGCGTTATACGAATTTGTGCAGGAGTTGCCTCTTGTTGTATCAAGAAACGTACGGGCAGGGTATCCGAAAGACTAAGCTGGAGCCATAGGAACGGCAACAGTGCTACAGGAAGCGGAGGCATTGACCACGCTCCCTGAAAAAACGAGTTTTTCCGATGACGTCAAATGTTCACATTGTGAACCTTCAGGCCCACATACGGTGTTACTGGCGCCAACCACAGTGTGGAAAATACGGAAAACTAGGGCAGATGGGATGGAACTGTAGTCAGAACAGAGAGTAGAATTGGATGATACGGAATGAGAATAATCTACCTTTAAACAACAACAGGTGATGCTGGGATGCGAAGCGGCGCTCACAGTAAATTTTAACAAGACTGAAACGCTTGCAGAGATGGAGTTTCGCTTATTGTGTTGTTGGATCGAAGGCAAAACAGGTTTCTATTGGACACAGATGTGCACGTGTCTGTAGCAACTTTGGATCTCAGGAGAAAGAGGCTCGACACGATATAAATTATGTATTGCACTTTAAAAATTTTAATGGTAACTGGATTTACTCATGACAGTCATCATCAGACCATCACATATGTTGTTGTTGTTGTTGTCGTCTTCAGTTCTGAGACTGGTTTGATGCAGCTCTCCATGCTACTCTATCCTGTGCAAGCTTCTTCATCTCCCAGTGCCTACTGCAGCCTACATCCTTCTGAATTTGCTTAGTACCATCACATATCTCTAAACTGTAAATAACCATTTCCTTGGAGGGATTAATAACAGAATGAGATACGTGATGACGACGTGTACAATAAAAGTGATAATCACATAAAGAAAGATTTCTACACTTAGGCAGTATGCACAGACGCCGAGTGGTGCGCAAACCTACGTCAAGGGACACACTCGTCGAATGCTGAATAGCGTCGGAATGCTAAACGTTAAATAGGTGACGCTCCGACCATCGTCTACTGCATGACAGTGCAAGGAGCCAATAAGGCTAGTCTTACGATAATAACGCAAGACTAATCAATTTTTGTGTATTATAAAAGAAAAAATATAAAATAACATTTTAAAATTCTTCAAAATTATCCGCTGTAAACATTAGTTACATTTGTAGAAAAAGTAATTAATAAATACATCGACAGCCAATAAATCTCTGTTACCGGAACCATAATTGCCAACGATGAGCAACACATGGAAGTAACAGTAATGTTGTCGAAGCGTGATGGATTCAAAGATGAATGTAGGAGATACCATCAGTTGTCATGGAGCTGGGTGGCACGGAGATGATCGCTGAAGGGCGCCCTGCGGTAAAGCAAAGATGTACCCCCAACAGATGCCGTCGGTCACCTTGGAGGCAAGAACAGAGACGAGCCAAAGATGTACTGGCAAAAGAAGCCATTGGTCATCATGGAGAGAAGAACATCCAAGAGCCGACCGGTGTCTGTCGCTTCAGTAGTCGGCCTAGAACTCGATGATAATAACGTATCAGGGGAAAAAATTTTGTCAAGTTACATACCACATGAGTTGCTGTTAGAATGACTAACATTGTATGTGTAAGTACTTAGCGAAATATTAGATCACTTGCCATGAGACCGCTTATTAAGGTATTAATAATAAGTACTGAAGAGGCAAAAAGTTTTGTCAGTGGTGTGCTTGACAGGGCTTGAAACAGAATAAGACCAATAAATATAAACAAGCTTAATGCTTGAAAAGCAAATGTATAAATATAGAAGAAGAACAAAATAGAGAATAAAAATATTAAAAATTAGAGAAAAAAGAGCAAAAGAGCAGAACCATAGTAAATCATCAAACAGGTCGTAGAAACATTCCTCTCTAAAATCCAGTTGCTCGTTTAGGAAATTAAAGGAATGTTTTTTTATAATTTGCATAAATTTCGATTTCTTCAGAGATATTCAACAGGTGCTCTTTAAGGGCATGAGGCATGATGTAAAATTTAAGTTCTATTGGATGAAACCTTCAGAATTGCTGTTTTGTATTAGGTGCTAGCCAAACAATGATTTGTTATAAGCAGCAACAGTGGTACGCCCATTGAAATGGATGAGAAAGTTACGACCTTTTTGTTACAGTCATCACAAATAACCATGGAGATACCAGAATTTTTCTTAACTTGACGACTTGCTGTATATTTGACTTCGTTTGGATGAGATTATTTGTGGTAAATACTACAGTTACGACTGTATCTTTAAAACTATTTCTACATTTTATCAAACAGATTACCCGAAAGAGTAATTTTAACAAATTCTGAAGTAGTTGTAGCAGGAGAATCTGGAAATATTTGTTTTAACTTGCTGAACGAAACATCAGTTTCATGTGCATTAAAATCATTAGCCCTAACTAATTGTTTGGTGAAAGCAGTTCAGTTTTGAATTTCATCTAAATGTAGTGAGAACTTTAACATTCTGTGAATCACTGAGACAATGAATGGTCTTCGATATCTCTGTTGATGACATGATGTAGCCTTTATGATAGCAAATGTTGCTGTAGGTTTTCTATAAACAGCAAAGTAATGTTTGCTGTCGTGTTTCTTAATAGTAAGGTCAAAGAAATTAAATGATTTGCTATTTTCATGTTTTACAGTAAACGACAATTTTAGATGGCCATTATTTTAAACTTCAACTAAAGCCTCTATTCCATTTTTGATACTTTGTAGAGCAACAGTGTATCATCTGCATATCTCCTGTAACAAACAGTTTTTTTGCTAATTTCAGGATTTTCCTTAAAGAATTTAATTTCAGTGTATTTAACAAAAATGTCTGCTAAAAACCCAGGTAGAGAATTTCCCATTGCTAGTCCATATTTTTATCGTAAACCTTATTATTGAAAGAAACACAAGAGTACTTTCTAACAATTCAGTAAGTTCTACTATTTCCCTGGATTCTTTGTTTTATGTTTTAATAGATTACTTTGAATAATAACTACCGTATATTTAATTGAGGTGATGGTGTAGAGATTCTAAACATCTGCTGAGGTGAACCTAGTACCTTCTGGAATGTGTATACTGCAAACTGCTTGGTTAAGTTCAAAGCTGTTCTTAATATTATATTTCTTTTCATATATACAGATTTTGAAATATCATTAAGTTACCTATTAATTTTATAATGTGGACAACTTACGTTGGTGATGATTTGAAGTATGGTCGCATGATCTACACTTTTCTAATTATAGGTTCATTACTTTTAAAGAAGTCTTTTCTTCGCTCAGTAATAATAAATTACTTATCATCGATTTACTTCTTAATTTTAGTTTGAAACTCCGCAGTTTACTAACTTCACTCACGTCATTTTAAAAAAAAATTGAAGAGTTTTGGGTGCATACTCTCCTTCTCTAGAGATTAAAAAGGTATTCCCTTGGTTTGCATTAGTTACCATAGTTTTACCTATTGCCTAGCAATACATCCTTGGCTTGTCATCTACCTTATTACAGATGCACTTTGTAAGTAGGCTGTTTATGTTTTCTCTATGTAAGTAGGCTGTTTATGTTTTCTCTATGTAAGTAGGCTGTTTATATTTTCTTGTTGGCAACGTTAAGTAGGCTGTTTAGGTTTTTTTATTGGTAACGCCACCTCTGTATGAAAATCACTGGCTGTGCTGTGTGCAGTCTGTGGCTAGTTTGCATTGTTGTCTGCCATTGTAGTGTTGGGCAGCGGCAGCTGGATGTGAACAGCGCGTAGCGTTGCGCAGTTGGAGGTGAGCCGCCAGCAGTGGTGGATGTGGGGAGAGAGATGGCGGAGATTTGTAATTTGTCATGAACTGATATATACACTCCTGGAAATGGAAAAAAGAACACATTGACACCGGTGTGTCAGACCCACCATACTTGCTCCGGACACTGCGAGAGGGCTGTACAAGCAATGATCACACGCACGGCACAGCGGACACACCATTAACCGCGGTGTTGGCCGTCGAATGGCGCTAGCTGCGCAGCATTTGTGCACCGCCGCCGTCAGTGTCAGCCAGTTTGCCGTGGCATACGGAGCTCCATCGCAGTCTTTAACACTGGTAGCATGCCGCGACAGCGTGGACGTGAACCGTATGTGCAGTTGACGGACTTTGAGTGACGGCGTATAGTGGGCATGCGGGAGGCCGGGTGGACGTACCACCGAATTGCTCAACACGTGGGCCGTGAGGTCTCCACAGTACATCGATGTTGTCGCCAGTGGTCGGCGGAAGGTGCACGTGCCCGTCGACCTGGGACCGGACCGCAGCGACGCACGGATGCACGCCAAGACCGTAGGATCCTACACAGTGCCGTAGGGGACCGCACCGCCACTTCCCAGCAAATTAGGGACACTGTTGCTCCTGGGGTATCGGCGAGGACCATTCGCAACCGTCTCCATGAGGCTGGGCTACGACCCCGCACACCGTTAGGCCGTCTTCCGCTCACGCCCCAACATCGTGCAGCCCGCCTCCAGTGGTGTCGCGACAGGCGTGAATGGAGGGACGAATGGAGACGTGTCGTCTTCAGCGATGAGAGTCGCTTCTGCCTTGGTGCCAATGATGGTCGTATGCGTGTTTGGCGCCGTGCAGGTGAGCGCCACAATAAGGACTGCATACGACCGAGGCACACAGGGCCAACACCCGGCATCATGGTGTGGGGAGCGATCCTACACAGGCCGTACACCACTGGTGATCGTCGAGGGGACACTAAATAGTGCACGGTACATCCAAACCGTCATCGAACCCATCGTTCTACCATTCCTAGACCGGCAAGGGAACTTGCTGTTCCAACAGGACAATGCGCGTCCGCATGTATCCCGTGCCACCCAACGTGCTCTAGAAGGTGTAAGTCAACTACCCTGGCCAGCAAGATCTCCGGATCTGTCCCCCATTGAGCATGTTTGGGACTGGATGAAGCGTCGTCTCACGCGGTCTGCACGTCCAGCACTAACGCTGGTCCAACTGAGGCGCCAGGTGGAAATGGCATGGCAAGCCGTTCCAGAGGACTACATCCAGCATCTCTACGATCGTCTCCATGGGAGAATAGCAGCCTGCATTGCTGCGAAAGGTGGATATACACTGTACTAGTGCCGACATTGTGCATGCTCTGTTGCCTGTGTCTATGTGCCTGTGGTTCTGTCAGTGTGATCATGTGATGTATCTGACCCCAGGAATGTGTCAATAAAGTTTCCCCTTCCTGGGACAATGAATTCACGGTGTTCTTATTTCAATTTCCAGGAGTGTATATTATGACTTGTGATGATATCAAGGTAAATACATTGTTTGTTCTCTATTAATATCTTTCATTTGCTAACTATCCCTATCAGTAGTTAGTGCCTTCCATAGTTTGAATCTTTTATTTAGCTGGCAGTAGTGGCGCTCGCTGTACTGCAATAGCTTGAGCAGCGAAGATTTTTGTGAGGTAAGTGATTTGTGAAAGGTATAGTTTAATGTTAGTCAGGGCCATTCTTTTGTAGGGAATTTTGAAAGTCAGATTGCGTTGCGCTAACAAAATATTGTGTGTCAGGTTAAGCACAGTCATGGATAATTGTTCAAAGGGGACGTTTCATATGTCGACCCTTAGCCTAGGATACCTCACTGGAATCTTCTGATTTTTCTTGTAGTTTGTGTATTTAGTGTAGCTTTTGTTTATTGCTAGCGCGTAATTGTAGAGAGAATCTCCTTTGTAGTTGTAGCCTTTCATTGTTGTACAGTAAAACAGTTGTGGCACAAATCACTTACCTCACAAAAATCTTCGCTGCTCAAGCTACTGCAATACAGCGAGCGCCACTACTGCCAGCTAAATAAAAGATTCAAACTACTGAAGGCACTAACTACTGATAGGGGTAGTTAGCAAATGAAAGATATTAATAGAGAACAAACAATGTATTTACCTTGATATCATCATATATAAATATAGCAGTTCATGAAAAATTACAAAACTCCGCCATCTCTCTCCCCACATCCACCACTGCTGGCGGCTCACCTCCAACTGCGCAACGCTACACGCTGTTCACATCCAGCTGCCGCTGCCCAACACTACAATGGCAGACAACAATGCAAACTAGCCACAGACTGCACACAGCACAGCCATTGATTTTCATACAGAGGTGGCGTTACCAATAAAAAAACCTAAACAGCCTACTTAACGTTGCCAACAAGAAAATATAAACAGCCTACTTACATAGAGAAAACATAAACAGCCTACTTACATAGAGAAAACATAAACAGCCTACTTACAACTTTATCGATAAACTCCACACCACCCGTCTCCATGATAACTGATGGTATTGTCTACGTTCAACTTTGCAAGAGTGACGCTTCTACACCTTTGTTGTTACTTCCATGAACTGTCCGTAGGTAGCAGTTAACATTCTTATGTCTGATTTTCATTGACTTTTTATTCATTTCTTAATTATTTTTTCTACAAAAGTAACTAACGTTTATAGTAGATAATTTTGACGAACATAAACTGTCATGCTTTTTCTTTTATAATGCATGCAGATTGATTATTGTAAGCTTTATCATACGTTGTTATCATAAGACTAGACTTATTGGTTCCTTCTGTGGATATGTAGTGGACAATGGGTGAAGCTTCACTTATTTAGTGCGTAGCGTTCCTACACCGTTCATCATTCGACAAGTGCGTGTCTTGAGTTATGTTCGCGCTTTTCTCGGCGTCTCTGTACACCGTTTATGATATAACTCTTTCTGTATGTTACTGTGACTTTTATTATATGTGTCATTATCACTTTTCTCTTTTTGTAGCTTATTGCCTCCAACGAAATTGTTATTTACATTTCATAGACATGTAATTGCTTGGTGCTGATCATCAAGAGTGCAGTCGTTTCCCATTAAAAATGTATAAAAATATTTTATTTTGATCAATACTACTTATTTCAATAGAGATCACTGTGTTTCCAATAGCGTTATCAAAACTCATCAATTTATTGATGCGTCAGGCTTTAGGAAATTTCAGAATGTTCAGAGGGATCAGAACTAAAATCATGAAACTCAATACGGAAATTAGTTTTAATATACCTTCCCGGGCAGTCACGTGTGTTAACGGGACACCTTTGGCACGGGGAGGTATTACAGCTAAAGATTGACGACGAGGGATCGGTGTGCCAGCCGTCCTGGATACGGTTTTTACTTGGTTTCCCACGTTCTACGAGGCGAATACCAGGCTGGTCCCTATGTTCCACCTCGGACTTTACTCTCTACGCAGTCAGACTAGGTACAGTGTTTCAGTTCTGAGCTGTTTGCTCTCCTTAAAAAATTTCCCAGTTCTCAGTAGTTACTTATAGTAAGCTATGTCCAGCTCAGTATGTAATTCCAACATCAACATTGTGGTCAATTTGCCTGTTGATTTTGCTGTTCAAAGAAGGAACAGATTATATTGAATAAAGTCTGGAAATTGAGAGACTTACGAAGCAAAAGACATCTCACCTAACTAAATGTATACTGGGCAATTGCTTGTCAGTAATCAAGTTACACCTCAAATTTTTTTCATGTTGTTCAAATTTACAGATGAAAAGAAAAATCTCTTGTGATATTTAATTGAAAATAGACAATGTAATAAAACTAACTCTTTGATAAATAGTTTGAGTAAAGGAATGTAAAAGCAATTCACACAACATTTACCCTTGAGTCTTACAAACCAAAGAAGTTATTAAGAAGCAAACCAACAAACAAACATAAATTTTCAAGTTAATATTGCAAAAATCTTAAATATTAAGATGTCAATAGGTACAGCTATTGCAACTGAGGCGGATAAAGGAAATACCTTTGTGATTTCTCAGTAGCTCAAACACAAGTTTACCTGCAAATAAGTCCCTATGTTCACTCACAGCAGTTTTCACATACCTTATAGTAATTTATCGCGCAGAATTCGTCCTTAGCGGTCTTGTATGCAGTTTAATTGGTTTCCATTTTGTAAGAGACGAACTTGTTACAGTATGGTACCGACAGCAGATTTCCCCAATTAAAACGATGCATCATCGAGTACCAATGTATACTCTCTAACGTCGGTTCTAGTGTGACAGTTATATAGGAAATACACTGACCTAGTTCGCTGTCCTACCACCAGAGTGTTCTCAAAATTGTGATGTCATGGGCTTCCCCCTCATCCCACCCCTCCCTCTTTCCATTCTCTCCCATCCCCCTACCAGGAGTTGACAGGAAGAGCTGAGTCTGCATTGAGCTAATTGTGTGGAAGGGCAAAGTTTGGTATATTCTTTATTTCATCGTTTTTGGGATTTGTAGGTGCTATCCATTTGGAAAAATTCCAATACCAGCCCCACACCTAATTTTCCGCTGCCCCCACCCCTCACTTTTTTCCCAATTCTGCGTGCTCGCCTTGACATGTGTAGACCAGACTGCTCCATTCACAATACTGCCATCAAGGGTGCTCAACATCATGGGTTTTCCCCACCCCACCAGACAACGCCCAGTTGACAATTCAAACCTGTTAGGGGTATTTGCATAACAGTGTGGAGTACTGGCTGAGACTTGAGCAGCGGCCTAGTTGACAATACCAACCCCCATGCCCACCCCCACTTTCCACTACCCAAAACTGGAACTTGTCAGGAAATATTCAGTCTGTTTTGTGGAAGGACATAGGGTAGTTTTTCCTCCTTATTTGGCGAATGTGCAGGTGTTATCCTGTTGGAAGAAGGACTCACAATGCCTCACCCTGCCCCCACACCCAATTCTTCCCAATCGCTTGTGCATGAGTATGTATGTAAGGACGTCTCTTTCACAATACCACCACCACAGGGAGCTGTAAATTGTGATGTCATGGATGTATTCCCTCCCGAAAATCAGCGGGAAAAGACGAGCTATCCGTCGTCAGGCCACGAATGGACGACCGGGACCATCCGACCGCCGTGTCATCCTCAGTGGAGAATGTGGATAGGAGGGGCGTGGGGTCAGCACACCGCTCTCCCGTCGTTATGATGGTATTCTTGACCGAAGCCGCTGCTATTCGGTCGAGTAGCTCCTCAATTGTCATCACGAGGCTGCGTGCACACCGAAAAATGGCAACAGCGCATGGCGGCCTGGATGGTCACCTATCCAAGTGCCGACCACGCCCAACAGCGCGTAACTTCGGTGATCGCACGAGACCACTGCGGCAAGGACGTTCCCCATAATAATAATAATATATTTTTTATTTATAAAAAACCATTCAATTTCCATATTCTTTATTTAATCAATTTAGGGGCAGGGCTAGGACCGCAATATTGTGGGTAATGCGAAATTGCAACGAACCATTTAATTTTGGAAAATTTCGTACACACGTGCAACACTACCACGAAAAGCTCAGTCTGTAATTACACTGCCGGCCGAAGTGGCCGCGCGGTTCTGGCGCTGCAGTCTGGAACCGCGAGACCGCTACGGTCGCAGGTTCGAATCCTGCCTCGGGCATGGATGTGTGTGATGTCCTTAGGTTAGTTAGGTTTAACTAGTTCTAAGTTCTAGGGGACTAATGACCTCAGCAGTTGAGTCCCATAGTGCTCAGAGCCATTTGTAATTACACTGCTACAGATCAGCAACATAAAAATACATCCAAAAACTTACTGCAAACTCGCAATGGAAATAGATTACGGAATGCTTACACATAATTACACTGCCAGGTGTCTTCAGTATGAACGTCTATTATGAAGTTGTACATTTCACAACACCAGAAAATGTATTTAAATTTATTCAGTTTATGAGGTTACCATGAGAAAAAGATTGAATAATCTACGAAAGGATAACGTTCTACGAGTCGGGGCGTGGAATCTCAGAAGCTTGAACGTGGTAGGGAAACTAGAAAATCTGAAAAGGGAAATGCAAAGGCTCAATCTAGATATAGAAGGTGTCAGTGAAGTGAAGTGGAAGGGAGACCTGGATTTCTGGTCAGATGAGTATCGGGTAATATCAACAGCAGCAGAAAATGGTATAACAGGTGTAGGATTCGTTATGAATAGGAAGGTAGGGCAGAGGGTGTGTTACTGTGAACAGTTCAGTGACCGGGTTGTTCTAATCAGAATCGACAGCAGACCAACGCCGACAGCGATAGTTCAGGTATACATGCCGACGTCGCAAGCTGAAGATGAACAGATAGAGAAAGTGTATGAGGATATTGAAAGGGTAATGCAGTATGTAAAGGGGGACGAAAATCTAATAGTCGTGGGCGACTGGAATGCAGTTGTAGGGGAAGGAGTAGAAGAAAAGGTTACAGGAGAATATGGGCTTGGGACAAGGAATGAAAGAGGAGAAAGACTAATTGAGTTCTGTAACAAGTTTCAGCTAGTAATAGCGAATACCTTGTTCAAGAATCACAAGAGGAGGTGGTATACTTGGAAAAGGCCGGGAGATACGGGAAGATTTCAATTAGATTACATCATGTTCAGACAGAGATTCAGAAATCAGATACTGGATTGTAAGGCGTACCCAGGAGCAGATATAGACTCAGATCACAATATAGTAGTGATGAAGAGTAGGCTGAAGTTCAAGACATTAGTCAGGAAGAATCAATACGCAAAGAAGTGGGATACGGAAGTACTAAGGAATGACGAGATACGTTTGAAGTTCTCTAACGCTATAGGTACAGCAATAAGGAATAGCGCAGTTGGCAGTACAGTTGAAGAGGAATGGACATCTCTAAAAACGGCCATCACAGAAGTTGGGAAGGGAAACATAGGTACAGAGAAGGTAGCTGCGAAGAAACCATGGGTAACAGAAGAAATACTTCAGTTGATTGATGAAAGGAGGAAGTACAAACATGTTCCGGGATAATCAGGAATACAGAAATACAAGTCGCTGAGGAATGAAATAAATAGGAAGTGCAGGGAAGCTAAGACGAAATGGCTGCAGGAAAAATGTGAAGACATCGAAAAAGATATGATTGTCGGAAGGACAGACTCAGCATACAGGAAAGTCAAAACAACCTTTGGTGACATTAAAAGCAACGGTGGTAACATTAAGAGTGCAACGGGAATTCCACTGTTAAATGCAGAGGAGAGAGCAGATAGGTGGAAAGAATACATTGAAAGCCTCTATGAGGGTGAAGATTTGTCTGATGTGATAGAAGAAGAAACAGGAATCGATTTAGAAGAGATAGGGGATCCAGTATTAGAATCGGAATTTAAAAGAGCTTTGGAGGACTTACTGTCAAATAAGGCAGAAGGGATAGATAACATTCCATCAGAATTTCTAAAATCATTGGGGGAAGTGGCAACAAAACGAACGACTATTCACGTTTGTGTGTAGAATATATGAGTCTGGCGACATACCATCTGACTTTCGGAAAAGCATCATCCACACAATTCCGAAGACGGCAAGACTTGACAAGTGCGAGAATTATCGCACAATCAGCTTAACAGCTCATGCATCGAAGATGCTTACAAGAATAATATACAGAAGAATGGAAAAGAAAATTGAGAATGCGCTAGGTGACGATCAGTTTGGCTTTAGGAAAAGTAAAGGGACGAGAGAGGCAATTCTGACGTTACGGCTAATAATGGAAGCAAGGATAAAGAAAAATCAAGACACTTCCATAGGATTTGTCGACCTGGAAAAAGCGTTCGACAATATAAAATGGTGCAAGCTGTTCGAGATTCTGAAAAAAGTAGGGGTAAGCTATAGGGAGAGACGGGTCATATACAATATGTACAACAACCAAGAGGGAATAATAAGAGTGGACGATCAAGAACGAAGTGCTCGTATTAAGAAGGGCGTAAGACAAGGCTGTATCCTTTCGCCCCTACTCTTCAATCTGTACATCAAGGAAGCAATGATGGAAATAAAAGAAAGGTTCAGGAGTGGAATTAAAATACAAGGCGAAAGAATATCAATGATACGATTCGCTGATGACATTGCTATCCTGAATGAAAGTGAAGAAGAATTAAATGATCTGCTGAACGGAATGAACAGTCTAATGAGTACACAGTATGGTTTGAGAGTAAATCGGAGAAAGACGAAGGTAATGAGAAGTAGTAGAAATGAGGACAGCGAGAAACTTAACATCAGGATTGATGGTCACGAAGTCAATGAAGTTAAGGAATTCTGCTACCTAGGCAGTAAAATAACCAATGACGGACGGAGCAAGGAGGACTTCAAAAGCAGACTCGCTATGGCAAAAAAGGCATTTGTGGCCAAGAGAAGTCTACTAATATCAAATACCGGCCTTAATTTGAGGAAGAAATTTCTGAGGATGTACGTCTGGAGTACAGCATTGTATGGTAGTGAAACATGGACTGTGGGAAAACCGGAACAGAAGAGAATCGAAGCATTTGAGATGTGGTGCTATAGACAAATGTTGAAAATTAGGTGGACTGATCAGGTAAGGAATGAGGAGGTTCTACACAGAATCGGAGAGGAAAGGAATATGTGGAAAACACTGATAAGGAGAAGGGACAGGATGATAGGACATCTGCTAAGACATGAGGGAATGACTTCCATGGTACTAGAGGGAGCTGTAGAGGGCAAAAACTGTAGAGGAAGACAGAGATTGGAATACGTCAAGCAAATAATTGAGGACGTAGGTTGCAAGTGCTACTCTGTTCTCTCGCATGCTGGCTATGGCTGCTAGGTCCGTTATGTGAACTGCAGTAACGATTCCGCCAAATACCACTCAAACTTTCCGCCGCGCACAGCTGCCGCAGGACATAAGGGGACGCGGGAAACACTTACGCACGCGCTATATCCCCTGGAAAGCTACCTGCGAAGCGTAAGCCGGAAGACGGAGCGGGAATATTCAGTCTGCAGCCGCTTACCTGCGAGCGCGGCGAGTCGTGAGCGGCGTCCGGCAGGAGTCGGGGCATCGCTTGCCCGTAGCCGTGCCCCACCGCCAAGAAGTCGACTGTGCAGGGAAAAACGGCCTGAGACAAATACTCAGTAACGTGAGTCACGTTTTCCATCGTGATGGAACTCATTGACAACGTATGTAGTGTTACATTACGACTGATGTGTCACAAAACAGACTCACACACTGTTTCCTACGGAGAAGAGCAGACACAGTGTTGTGACTTGGCAAGGCAGCCAAGCCACTAGGAGGTGAAGCCGAAAGGCACGCGTTTAAGCTCACGCAGGCTGGCGTGAGGTCTGGAACAGTTAAAGGATCTGAGTCTAGCAAATAAAGTACGTAGCTGTTGGAATACATAACTTTAATCCATAATTGGTGAACATCGGTCTGGCGGTACATGCATCACAAGATAAATAGCAAATGATTATGGCGCCTTGCTAAGTCGTAGCAAATGACGTAGCTCAAGGCTATGCTAACTATCGTCTCGGCAAATGAGAGCGTAATTTGTCAGTGAACCATCGCTAACAAAGTCGGCTGTACAACTGGGGCGAGTGCTAGGAAGTCTCTCTAGACCTGCCGTGTGGCGGCATTCGGTCTGCAATCACTGATAGTGGCGACAAGCGAGTCCGACGTATACTAACGGACCGCGGCCGATTTAAAGGCTATCACCTAGCAAGTGTGGTGTCTGGCGGTGACACCACACACAGACTAAGTGATACCCACGACAGCTTAATTGTACTCCATATGGAAAACAAAGGCAAGGAAAATTGATCCGCCACAGCAATCAGAAATAAAGTTACATAAGGAAAAAGGTTCTGAAAACTCGTTGAATGAACAAATGGTAAACAGGGTGGTCCATTGATCGTGACCGACCCAAATATCTCACGAAATAAGCGTCACGCGAAAAAACTACAAAGGACGAATCTTGTCTACCTTGAAGGGGGAAACCACATGGCGCTATGGTTGGCTCGCTATGTGGCGCTGCCATAGGTCAAACGGATATCAACTGCGTTTTTTTTAAAATAGGAACCCCATGGTCATTACATATTCGTGTAGTACGTAAAGAAATATGAATGTTTTAGTTCGACCACTTTTTTCGCTTTGTGATAGACGGCGCTGTAATAGTCACAAACATATGGCTCACAATAATAGACGAACCGTTGGTAACAGGTCGGTTTCTTAAATTAAAATACAAAACGTAGGTACATTTGAACATTTTATTTCGGTTGTTCCAATGTGATACATGTACCTTTGTGAACTTATCATTTCTGAGAACGCATGCTGTTACAGCGTGATTACCTGTAAATACCACATTAATGCAATAAATGCTCAAAATGATGTCCGTCAACCTCAATGCATTTGGCAATACGTGTAACGACATTCCTCTCAACAGCGAGTAGTTCGCCTTCCGTAATGTTCGCACATGCATTGACAATGCGCTGACGCATGTTATCAGGCGTTGTCGGTGAATCACGATACCAAATATCCTTCAACTTTCCCCACAGAAATAAATCCGGGGACGTCAGATCCGGTGAACGTGCGGGCCATGGTATGGTGCTTCGACGACCAATCCACCTGTCATGAAATATGCTATTCAATACCGTTTCAACCGTACGCGAGCTATGTGCCGGACATCCATCATGTTGGAAGTACATCGCCATTCTGTCATGCAGTCAAACATCTTGTAGTAACATCGGTAGAACATTACGTAGCAAATCAGCATACATTACACCATTTAGACTGCCATCGATAAAATGGGGGCCAATTATCCTTCCTCCCATAATGCCGCACCATACATTAACCCGCCAAGGTCGCTGACGTTCCACTTGTCGCAGCCATCGTGGATTTTCCGTTGCCCAATAGTGCATATTATGCCGGCTTACGTTACCGCTGTTGGTGAATGACGCTTCGTCGCTAAATAGAACGCGTGCAAAAAATCTGTCATCGTCCCGTAATTTCTCTTGTGCCCAGTGGCAGAACAGTACACGACGTTCAAAGTCCTCGCCATGCAATTCCTGGTGCATAGAAATATGGTACGGGTGCAATCGATGTTGATGTAGCATTCTCAACACCGACGATTCTGAGATTCCCGATTCTCACGCACTTTGTCTGCTACTCATGTGGGGATTAGCCCCGACAGCAACTAAAACACCTACTTGGGCATCATAAATTGTTGCAGGTCGTGGTTGACGTTTCACATGTGGCTGAACGCTTCCTGTTTCCTTAAATAACGTAACTATCCGGCGAAACTATCCGGCGAACTGTCCGGACACTTGGATGATGCCCACTTGGATGATGTCGTCCAGGATACCAAGCAGCACAGATAGCACACGCCCGTTGGGCATTTTGATCAGAATAGCCATACATCTGCACGATATCGACCTTTTCCGCAATTGGTAAACGGTCCATTCTAACACGGGCAATGTATCACGTCGGCAAATACCGTCTGCACTGGCGGAATGTTACGTGGTACCTCGTACTTATACGTTTGTGACTATTACAGCGCCATCTATCACAAAGCGAAAAAAGTAGTCCAACTAAAACATTCATATTTCTTTGCGTGCTGCACGAATATTTAATAGAAATGTGGGTCCCTATTTTAAAAAACGCAGTTGATATTCGTTTGACCTATGGCAGCGCCATCTAGCGGGCCAACTATAGCGCCATCTGGTTTCCCCCTTCAAGCTAGACGAGTTTCGTTTTTTTTAGTTTTTTCGTTTGATGCTTATTTCGTGAGATATTTGGCCCGTTCACGATCAATGAACCACCCTGTATAGCAGCCACAATTTTTCAGTACTCTTAAAAGTTTATTTTTCCCTACAGAAACAAGTATATAATAATGTAACCGTTTCATAAAATATATGCACATATACCACATTCTCAAATATTTGTATTGTTAAGGACCTCTACGTAAATAATAATGTAACACCTTCTAAATAATATCTGTGCATTTGTAAAAATGCAGCATCTTCATGATTGAAGTTCTTTGACTTGTTTTTAATAGTGTCCGAAAATGTGCTGTGTCAAAATGTTCCTGCAAATGTGCTGTTTAACAGAAACTGTATATTTGTACATAAACATTCTCCAGAACCACGCACCTACTACTAGAAACAGTAAGTTATTTTTCGATTTATGATAGTTTATAAACTATATTTAATAATGTGGCATTTTGTAATATAACAATGTGATCCTGCCAGGTCCAGAATTAAACGAAATGTAAAACTGATGTAAACTGTCAAAGCACCTGAAGATGAACCCCCAGGACTCGAAACGCATCTTGCATTTTAATAATATCACCGTAGGTGGCTGAAGCCACATTTTTTGATAAACCATTATAGGTACTAACTGTCTTTTTTTAAGTAGAGTATCAAGGTACTGCGTGCTACCATTACCGAATATTCTATTAAAACAACAGCCTTCCGCGGCATGTACACATCGATCTAGAAGACATAATATGTATCCGAATTTTAGAAGTCGTAATCAGGAAAGACGTCACGACCAGTTCCATCGGAGCTAGTATTACTCACCTCCATTAGACAAACTGTGGGATAATCTTAGGTATACATATAGGCCTACGGTAGTTTTAGTAGGTCTGCTCGACAAACCATGTCTCCAGTATGTATCAGGAATGCGCAATTTATTCTCTATCGCAGCCAACCAGACCCTCCAGAGCAGAGACGTGTAATGTCCTTTGCATTCTCAGATCTACGCCCACTAGAATTTTCAATACGGATTTTTTTTAAAGCAACAGGCGATCATCTGGATATGCAGTACAGAATACCACAGATACTGTTCATTGCTCTATAAACCATTACAATTCCTGATTGTCCTTTTTTAAGAAGAGTATCGAGATATTACATCCTAGCACTATCGACCATTACAATTCCTGATTGTCCTTTTTTAAGAAAAGTATCGAGATATTACGTCCTAGCACTATCGAATAATCCATTAAAATGCATCCGGCTAAAAATGTAACACCTACGTATTCCAATTTTAGAGCTCATAACCAGAAAAGACATCAGAATCAATACCAAGTGATTTAGTATTACTCAGCCCCCAATAAACAAGTTCCAGAATGATTTCAGAATGACTTTCGGGATATTATATATATTAATAGGTACTGGTCTAGATTAGCTAGAAAAACAATAATAAACCGTAAGAATACAGTTCTATTGCCGATTATCTGACTTATCAGGAATACATGAGACTGTTTACATCACACCCACATCTACCGTAACTCCCCAGAATGTTGTGTTTTAGACTTGACATAGACCTGTCTTAGTATTTACCACCTGTCTCTCCCATATGTTATCTTTCGTGTGCATATGGTAAACACTCGATGATGATTATTTGTACCGGCGACAGAAAACAACATGTGGGTAAAGACTAAATCTCTTCCGGTCATATAGGGTCGCTACCTTTCCAACCACCTACACACGTGAAAAAAAGTTTTGGATACCCCGGTTCCCAGAACTCCTGAAGACAGACCTTGACTGTGGTTTCTGTATCACAGACACAGTTCCTCTGACTGTTCAGAGATGGCACTAAACCCGCCCAAAGATATAAACAACCACGCATGAGCAGCGCCTATTAGACGGAGGGGGTCCGACAGCCGATCAGTTCCACTCATTCCACCAGGAAGCAGGTACACAGCTCGTGTTGTCTGTAGTTCAACCATGCCTAGACGGTCAGTACCGCGGTTCGATCGCGTCCGCATTGTTACTTTGTACCAGGAAGGGCTCTTAACAATTGAAGTGTCCAGGCGTCTCGGAGTGAACCAAAGCGATGTTGTTCAGACATGGAGGTGACACAGGCAGACAGGAACTGTCGATGACATGCCTCGCTCGGGCCTCCGAAGGGCTACTACTGCAGTGGATGACCGCTGCCTACGGATTATGGCTCGGAGGAACCCTGACAGCAACGCCACCATGTTGAATAATGCTTTTCGTGCAGCCACAGGACGTCTTGTTACGTATCAAACAGAGCGCAATAGGCTGCATGATGCGCAACTTCACTACCGACGTCCATGGCGAGGTCCATCTTTGCAACCACGACACCATGCAGCACGGTACAGATGGGCCCAACAACATGCCGAATGGACCGCTTACGATTGTATCACATTCTCGTCACCGATGAGTGTCGCATATGCTTTCAACCAGACTATCGCCGGAGACGTGTTTTGAGGCAACCCGGCCAGGCTGAACGCCCTAGACACGCTGTCTAGCAAGTGCAGCAGGGTGGAGGTTCCCTGCTGTTTTGCGGTGGCATTATGTAGAGCCGACGTACGCCGCTGGAGGTCATGGAAGGCGCCGTAACAACTGTACGATACGTGAATGCTATCGTCCGACCTATAGTGCAACCATATCGGCAGCATATTTGCGTAGTATTCGTCTTCATGGACGAAACTACGCGCCCCCATCGTGCACATCTTGTGAATGACTTCCTTCAGGATAGCGACATCACCCGAATATAGTGGCCAGCATGTTCTCCAGACATGAACCCTATCGAACAATAGATAGATTCAAAATGGCTGTTTATTGACGATGTGACCCACCAACCACTCTGAGGGATCTGCGCCAAATCGCCGTTTAGGAGTGGGACAATCTGGACCAACAGTGCCTTGATGAACTTCTGGATAGTATGCCACGACGAATACAGGCATTCATCAATGTAAGAGGATGTGTTGGTGGGTATTAGAGGTACCGGTGTGTACAGCAATCTGGACCACCATCTCCGAAGGTCTCGCTGTATGGTGGTACAACATACAATGTGTGGTTTTCATGAGCAATAAAAAGGACGGAAATGATGTATATATTGATCTCTATTCCACTTTTCTGCACAGGTTCCGGAACTCTCGGAACCGAGGTGATGCAAAACTGTTTTTGATGCGTGTGATATACGCCTGTTTGACACATTACAGCCTTTAGACATCTACACAACCATTACTTAGGCCTCTCCTTTGCATTATCAGAATTACTCTCACTATATTTTTTCTCCCCAATATTCTCAGCACACTAGTAAAAATCTCTGGGAAAGGCTCCGCTTTCGGCGGTTTTAGAAACCGTAAATAACAACCATTTCTCCCAGTCTTGCTTCAGTAACTTATACCAGACTTCCAGCTGTAATATCTCTAATGAACGGACCATCATCCAATCCCTTTCGCATTGAGACAGGGGAAAAAATACGTTTCTACAACATACTAATTTACTTATGAGGCACATCCAGCAGTGTTTGGAAAAAGAAATCTGGTTTATATGCAATAATTTTTCAAATATTTTTATAATCGATGGACTATGACAGCAGCAGCTCGCATGATGGCATACAGAGCTGCTGTCGACCTTGGACGATTCAGCAGTGATGGACATGACCTACTACATCCACTAGCAATGAGATATGGACTGGTGAATGGGGCGCGATTTCGGTGTTCCTGATTATTCGGTTACGACGGCAACCGTGACCTAGCATGCAGATCTGCTGTTATGGTTAATATTGGTTGTGGGTTCCAGTTTTAATTCGGCGATATCTTTATGTGACGGTGTAGTGGAGAACCATGTTCTGGACTGAGAGAAATATGTTTATCATGCTGTAATACAGCACTTCTGAGTAATACTTAAGTCGTCGTTGCTGGGGTCAGTTTTACGAATCTCCATGTAATAGATAACTAAAACTGCATGCAGACAGAACTTAATTGGTAAGCTTTCATCCGTCTTGAGTCTCAGAACGGTTTAAGGCAATTTTCGAGTATTCTTACTACCTCCAGTAGAAAAACTGCTGCCTTTCTGCAAATTATTCGTTAGCTAAGATCGCATAAATGTAATCGGCACAAAGTACGGATGAGCACATTTTAAATGCTGTTTGTTAGAGTTCAAAAACACTTAATAAGTATTGCATTGGGTTAAACACACGATCTGTTCTGTACTTCTATATTTAAGCCTCCAACTTAGTAATACAATGGCCTTTAGCCAAGGAGTACGTAAAAGCACCTCATAGTCACGTGTATGGACGCTTCATGCAATCTGTGACGTGGTTACCGATAACTTTGTTCACGCCGGGGCTTCTGATTTGACGTACAAATTTACTATATATCTTAACTCTACAACAGAAGGTCATCCATTTTAAACAGTCTATTCAAACTATCTTATAGTTGACCACAATCACATAGCTGTTTCCCTCGCAGAAATCCTGTTCTGATGGTACGTAATCAGTGTTTGTGGCGTCAGCACTACGCCAATATCTACTCGTTACAGCTCATCTCGGCCGATTACCGCATCTATATTTTGATTAAGTTTTTTTCTGAGTATCTTACATCTTGTTTTCCGAGGAGTCTACGATAAGATTGCTTTCTCAACCACTAGCATGGATCTCAATCAATTAGGAAAGATACTGAGCAGTGATTCTCGTAGATCATTCAGGGAAGCATCCAAGATTTCTCCCCGAAAACAGTCAGATGTAGCACTGAAGTCACATCTTGACTATATTCTAAATATAAATGCAGATAACCATAGATTATCGACATTTCCTACCGGATTTTTTGACATTTGCCACATTTTTTTTCAATATTTATCCATTTCTACTATATTCCATATGTAATGGTTATGACCACTAAAATTAGAACACATAAGCGCTACAGTTTTATCTGGATGTGTACAAGGTGTGGAAGACTATAGTTTTAATGGATTATTCGGTAATGGTAGGATGTTATATCTCGATACTCTTCTTAAAAAAGGACGATCAGGAACTATAATGAAACTTTCTGGCAGATTAAAACTGTGTGCCGGACCGAGACTCGAAGTCGGGACCTTTGCCTTTCGCGGGCAAGTGCTCTAGTGTTCGCAGGAGAGCTTCTGTAACGAATGGAAGGTAGGAGACGACGTACTGGCGGAGGTAAAGCTATGAGGACGGGGTGTGAGTTGTGCTTGGGTAGCTCAGATGGTAGAGCACTTGCCCGCGAAAGCCAAAGGTCCCGAGTTCGAGTCTCGGTTCGGCACACAGTTTCATATCAGCGCACACTCCGCTGCAGAGTGAAAATCTCATTCTAGGAACTATAATGTTTTATACAACACTGGCCTGTACATGTGGTATTACATGTTGCACATCCAGATGTCCGTCTGTTCGTCGTAATCAAATCAGTATGGAAAATTATAGTGAGAGTAAATCTGAGAATGCCGGCCGCTGTGGTCGAGCGGTTCTAGGCGCTTCAGTCCGGAACCACGCTGCTGCTACGGTCGCAGGTTCGAATCCTGCCTCGGGCATGGATGTGCGTGATGTCCTTAGGGTGGTTAGGTTTAAGTAGTTCTAAGTCTAGAGGACTGATGACCTCAGATGTTAAGTCCCATAGTGATTAGAGCCATTTGAACAATTTTCGAAATCTGAGAATGCAAAGGAAAACTACGCATCTGCTCTGGAGGGTCTGGTTCGCTGCAATATAAAATAAATTATGAATTCCTGACACGTATTGGAGACATTGTTTGTCGGACAGACCTACCAAAATTAACAAGTATGTATACCTATGAACGTTCCGCAGTTTTTCTAATTGAGGTGAGTAATACTAGTTCCGTGGCGTCTTTTCTGATACGACTTCTCAAATTCGAAGACATGTTATATTTTTAGATGTGTGTGTACATGTTTTGGAAGACAGTTGTTTTAATGGATTACCAGTATCCATAATGGCTTATAAAAAATGTGCTGTATATCTGTAGACTAATGAGCGAATACATTATGACCGCCTGCTTTACAGCGTTATGGTCCAGTCGCAATACTGCAGCGATTCTGCGTCACTTGGAAGTGCCAAGTCCTTAGCACGTTTCTGATGACATGTGCTACCAGAAGTCTACGCACAGGTCACGCAATACCCGTAAATTACCGACCGATAGTTTGTGGCAGCGGAGCTGGCACCTGATAGCGTCCCAAACAGGTTCGAATTTGGCGAAATTGGTAGCAAACACATTAACGTTAGTTCGCTGTATTGCTCCTCAAACCACTGTAGCACGATTCTAGCCTTCTGATACTGATAGTTATCCTGTTGGAAGGTACTATCGCCGTTGGGGAGGACTTCAATCAATAAAGGATTCCGGTGGTCCATAGTTGTCATAGTGATTTCGATTACATCTACATCTACATGGTTACTCTGCAATTCACACTTAAGTGCCTGGCAGAGGGTTTATCGAACCATTTTCATACTACTTCTCTACCAATCCACTCTCGAATGGCGCGTGGGAAAAAGGAACACCTAAATCTTTCCGTTAGAGTTCCGATTTCTCTTATTTTGTTATGATGATCATTTCTCCCTACGTAGGTGAGTGTCAACAAAATATTTTATCATTCGGAAGGGAAAGTTGGTGATTGAAATTTGGTAAATAGATCACGCCGGAAAGAAAAACGCCTTTGTTTGAGTGACTGCCACCCCAACTTGCGTATCATATCAGTGACACTCCCACCCCTGTTGTGCGATAACACGAAACGTGCTGCCCATCTTTCCACTTTTTAGATGTCCTCCGTCAATCCTGCCTGGTAAGGATCCCACACTGCGCAGCGATATTCCATCAGAGGACGGACAAGTGTAATGTAGGCTGTCTCTTTAGTGGGTTTGTCGCATCTTCTAAGTGTTCTGCCAACAAAGGGCAGTCTTTGCTTCGCCTGCCCCACAATATTATCTACGTTGTCTTTCCAATTTAAGTTGCTCGTAATTGTAATTCCTAGGTATTTAGTCGAATTGACAGCTCTTAGATTCGTACAATTTATCATATAACCAAAATTAATCCGATTTCCTTTAGTACGCATGTGGATGACCTCGCACTTTTCTTTTTTTAGTGCCAATTGCCACTTTTCGCACCATACAGAGATTCTCTCTAGATCATTTTGTAATTGGAATTGATCGTCTGGTGATTTTACTAGACGGTAAATTACAGCGTCATCTGCAAACAATCTAAGAGGGCTGCTCAGATTATCACCTAGATCATTTATGTAAATCAGGATCAGCATAGGGGCCTATGACACTACCCTGCGGAACGCCAGATATCACTCTTGTTCTGCTCGATGATTCACCGTCTGTCACTACCAACTGTGACCTCTATGAGAGGAAATCACAAATCCAGTCACACAACTGAGACGACACTCCATATGCACGCAATTTGACTAATAGTCGCTTGTGAGGAACGGTATCGAAAGCCTTCTGGAAATCTAGGAATATGGAATCGATCTAAGATCCCTTGTCGACAGCATTCATTCCGTCATGGGAGTAAAGAGCTAGTTGTATTGCACAAGAACGATATTTTCTGAATCCGTATTTGTTATGTATCAATAAGTCGTTTCCTTCAAGGTGATTCATAATGTTAGAGTACAGTATAAGCTCCAAAACCCTAGTGGAAATCGAGGTCAGTGATATGGGTCTGTCATTCAGTGGGTTACTCCTATGTCCTTTCTTGAATAGTGGAATGAGCTGTGCTACTTTCCAATCTATAGGAACAGACCTTTCGCCAAGTGAGAGGTTGTATATGATTGCTAAGAAAGGCGCTATTGTGTCTGCATACTCTGAAAGGAACCTGATTGATGTACCATCTGGACCGGAAGACTTGCCTTTCTTAAATGATTTGAGTTGCTTCGCAACACCTAAGATATCTACTTTCATGTCACTGATGCTTCATGTTTCAAAATCTGGAATGTTTATTTCATCTTCTTTCGTGAAGGAATTACGGAAAACTGCATTTAGTAACTCCACTTTAGTGGCACCATCATCGGTAAAATTTCCATCGCTATCGCGCAGGGACGGTATTGACTGTTTTTTGCCACTGGTGTTCTTTACATAGACCAGAATGTCTTTGCGTTTTCTACCAAGTTTTGAGACAATGTTTCATTGTGGAACCTATTAAAAGCATCTCTCATTGACGTCCGCACTAAATATCGAGCTTCCGTGAAACTTAGCCAGACTTGGGGATTTTGCGTTCTTCTGAACTTGAGATGCTTTTTTAGTTGCTTCTGCAACAGTGTTCTGACGTGTTTTGCG
Organism: Schistocerca serialis cubense; assembly: GCF_023864345.2. Taxonomy (NCBI): domain Eukaryota; kingdom Metazoa; phylum Arthropoda; class Insecta; order Orthoptera; family Acrididae; genus Schistocerca; species Schistocerca serialis. Next base: position 401,693,615 of record NC_064645.1, read on the forward strand.
TACCGTGGTGGATCAGTCCCATCTCTTATTAACTTATGCGGTATGAATCTATCTATTGCAGTCGATACTGTATCTTTCAATTTGAGCCATACCTGGTCTACACTTACATTATTAGCTTGGAAGGAATGGAGACTACCGCAGGACAGGTGGAGCAACAGGTGAACGCCCTCCACAGCGTAATACTGTCCTCAACAGCCAGCGTCCGTGGCGAAATGCATGTTGCGAACAGCCATTCGCCTGAATATCCGTACACGGCCTTGGACCTGGTGTAACAGGAGGCGTGGTCTTCTCTGACCAGTCGACACTCTTTCATTGATCCACGGTTGAACCTCGATGATCCCGTGACCACTACAGTCGTAACTGACCGTTTTGTTGTGTCAGCAAGGGAACACGTGGCTACAAATTCTCATGTTCAACAGTGTGCATTGAACAGTGCGCCCAGAAACAGTTGTGCCTGCACCAGCAATTTACTCCTTCGACAGATTTGCCACAGACTGGCGCCTGTCCCGCTTTTCAGGTCAGACAAGCATCTGACGTCCATGTTCCGTGATGTGTAGTGGACGTCCAACACGTCGCCTTCTCGTGATTTCACATTCCTTCAGCCACTTTACATCGATGTTCACAATAGCTGCACGCGAACAGTCTATCAGCATCGCCCTTTTCGAAATGACCATTTCCGGGACCGGTCATAACAATCTGCTCTTTTTTAATGTCGTTTATGTCAGTAGATTTGTCTGTTTGTTTCTCATAGCGGCGCTAGACATTCGCCATTGGTCTCTACTCCGCTTACATACTCACCTTGCCGCGTCACGCTCTCGCAACGCCACCAGCCGGCATTTAATCTCTCAGTGAGCAATGCTCGTAATGCTCTGTCTCTTCAGTGAAATTTTTATTGTGAAAATCGACTATGCAAAGCATCTACACTACTTGCCATTAAAATTGCTACACCACGAAGATGACATGCTACAGACACGAAATTTAACCGACAGGAAGAAGATGCTGTGACATAGGAATGATAAGCTTTTCAGAGCGTTCACACAAGGTTGGCGCCGGTGGCGACACTTACAACGTGCTGACATGAGGAAAGTTTCCAACCGATTCCTCATACACAAAGAGCAGTTGACCGGCGTTGCTTGGTGAAACGTTGTTGTGATGCCTCGTGTAAGGAGGAGAAATGCGTACCATCACGTTTCCGACTTTGATAAAGGTCGGATTGTAGCCTATCGCGCTTGCGATTTAACGTATCGCGACGTTGCTGCTCGCGTTGGTCGAGATCCAATGACTGTTAGCGGAATATGGAATCGGTGGGTTCAGGATGGAAATACGGAACGCCGTGCTGGATCCCAGCGGCCTCGTATCACTAGCAGTCGAAATGACGGGCATCTTATCCGCATGGCTGTAACGGATCGTGCAGCCACGTCTCGATCCCTGAGTCAACAGATGGGGATGTTTGCAAGACGACAACCATCTACACGAACAGTTCGACGACGTTTGCAGCAGCATGGACTATCAGCTCGGAGACCGTGGCTGCGGTTACCCTTGACGCTGCATCAGAGACAGGAGCGCCTGCGATGGTGTACTCAACGACGAACCTGGGTGCACGAATGGCGAAACGTCATTTTTTCGGATGAATCCAGGTTCTGTTTACAGCATCATGTTGGTCACATCCGTGTTTGGCGACATCTCGGTGAACGCAAATTGGAAACGTGTATTCGTCATCGCCATACTGGGGATGGTATGGGTTGTCATTGGTACCACCCCTCGGTCACCTCTTGTTCGCATTGACGGCACTTTGAACAGTGGTCGTTACATTTCAGATGTGTTACGACCCGTGACTCTACCCTTCATTCGATCCCTGCGAAACCCTACATTTCAGCAGGATAAATGCACGACCGCATGTTGCAGGTCCTCTACGGGCCTTTCTGGATACAGAAAATGTTCGACTGCTGCCCTGGCCAGCACTTTCTCCAGATCTCTCACCAACTGAAATCTTGTGGTCAATGGTAGCCGAGTAACTGGCTCGTCACAATACGCCAGTCACTACTCTTGATGAACTGTGGTATCGTGTTGAAGCTGCATGGGCAGCTGTACCTGTACACACCATCCAAGCTCTGTTTGACTCAATGCCCAGGCGTATCAAGGCCGTTTTTACGGCCAGAGGTGGTTGTTCTGGGTACTGATTTCTGAGGATCTATGCACCCAAACTGCGTGAAAATGTAATCACATGTCAGTTCTAGTATAATATATTTGTCCAATGAATACCCGTTTATCGTCTGCATTTATTTTTGGTGTAGCAATTGTAATGGCGAGTAGTGTATTTTGGTAGCCGAACTAACGGCGGGATTTGTGGTTACTCAGCTGGATGACTGAAATCATTTCATCTGGCCATGTTACTTACTAAAGCAGAAGACTGGGAAACTAGTTTTCTTATGCTCTCGCAGCTATTGTTGACAGAAACATCGTCTTTCCAGATGTGTCACGGTTCCATTAGGCATTGCTAATATCAGTATAGTTGTATCTATGATTAAGCGTCGAATGAATAATTATTTATCATGCACATAACATGTTTAGGATTACCGTGGTGTGTTATTACAAAATACGAAATTTCCTCTACAGTCTAAGACCCTTACCAGGTTGGTTTAATGGCTATAGGCTACAATTATGACAAGGGCTACTGCCACAGGGCCGGCCTCTACGGCCGAGCGGTTCTAGGCGCTTCAGTCCGGAACCGCACTGCTGCTACGGTCGCAGGTTCGAATCCTGCCTCTGGCATGGATGTGTGTGATGTCCTTAGGTTAGTTAGGTTTAAGGAGTTCTAAGCCTAGGCGACTGATGACCTCAGATGTTAAGTCCCATAGTGCTTAGAGCCATTTGAACCATTTACTGCCATAGGAGTCTATTTCTTAATGACTATTCAATGCTTCCACACGTATAATTCCGAAGAAATGTTAAATACAGAAATCACCCGCTTCATAAGGACTGTATCAATGCGACAAACGAGTAACTGCTACGAAGTTCATCAGCAACCTTATAAAACACATTTGTTGATCACAGTTCTCTCTCTTATTCAAAGGAACAGTGTGTGAGACTGTTTGTGATACAGCAATGATAATGTAACACTACATATGCTGTCAGGAAGCTATTTTTAATGACTCCCTTCACGATGGCAAACACAAGCCAAGTTGCTGCATATTTGTCTCAGGACGTTTTCTCCTTTACAGTCGACTTTTACGCAGTGTGGCAGTGCTATGGACTAGTGATGCCCCGGCCCCTGTCACACGCCCCACACGAATTGCTGCAGATGTCGCAGCCCTCATGGGTGGCCTGCGATTGTCACGCTAAAGGAGAGCTTGCTTCGCTTTTGAACGAACTCTTGAACTTCAAAACTCGATTACAGCACGCTATTTCTAACACACGGAGACGGTTATGTTACATGTCACCACGTTACACGCACTTAGGAGACACCTTGAGACGGAGGGCTGCAAGTATGTAGATCTAGAGAATAAAGATATAAATTTGTGCAAAATTCTGCTAGCAGAGAATTTTACAGATTATACTGTTAATGAAGGTTTTGAAAGTGAAATACGTGTCTATTGAATTGAAGCTGACAGTAATCTGCTAAATGAAATTTTAGTGCTTTTTAAATTAGCTTTAACACATTTACAAGATGATTCACGAGGAATGTCACATAGTTTATGGGGTGATCCTACATGTGAAAATAAACCGAAAAAACCTTTTGAAAATGTATGAAGATGGTATCTCTTCTTTCGGACATGTCCGAAAGAACAGATATCATCAGTGACCATGCAGCTCTCTTAGATTGAAATGATAATTAAATCAAGACCCTAAGCTGTCGACAGGCATTGTTATACATCAACGGGGACAGTTGAAAATGTGTGCCCCGAGTGGGACTCTAACCCCGATCTCCTGCTTACAGGGCAGACGCTCTATCTATCCCAGCCACCGAGGGCACAAGGTTATTGCGACTGCAGGGATTTATCCGTTGCACGCTACCCGTGAGACCCACATTCCCAACTTAATGTCCACACACTACATTCGTAGTGCCCCTGCCCATTACACTGATTACTCGCGGCAGACAATCTTACCGAATCCCGTAAGAGTTCTGGCAATGCGTGTGCATCCAGCACAGAAGAAGAAGATCAATGGCCGGTTAGCCTTACCTACATGAAGATGGTATCTGTTCTTTCGGGTAAGATTGTCTGCCACGAGTAATGAGTGCAATGGTCAGGGGCACTACGAATGTAGTGTGTGGACATTAAGTTGGGAATGTGGATCTCATAGGTAGCGGGCAAGGGATAAATCCCTGCAGTCGCACTAACCTCTGTGCCCTCGGTGGCTGAGATAGACCGTCTGCCCTGTAAGCAGGAGATCCCGGGTTCGAGTCCCAGTCGGGGCACACATTTTCAACTGTCCCCGTTGATGTATATCAACGCCTGTCGACAGCTTGGGGTCTTGATTTAATTATCATATCATTATGAAAATTTGTCCGATTTTCGACCGTTAAAGGACTAGAGCGGGTTGAAGAATACACACACCGAATGGATATGAAGACGCGTGAATATTGCTTACTGAAGTGTATTATAGGCCCTATGTTGGACAGAGTAATGATGGCACAGACGCCAGATACATCCCACAAGAGATGTGGAGGCTCTCCAACAGATGGCAGCACAGTGACGTCACACTGAGGTAACAGCTGCAAGCTTACCCAGTGTGCAATCATGGACTGGATCACTGAACAGTCGTGAGGCAGTGTGCAAGTCGTGCTTGAGTGTTGTTTAATTGAGCAATTCCATTGTGTCCGTCAGTACCAACATACTGCATATGTTCACCCATGTAGAATACGCAGACATGTTGTTTTTGTACAGGTATTGTTATGGTAGTGCCCATGTAACAGTGACACAATACAAGAGACCTTTTCCCAATCGACGTAGCTCCTATGCCAGGTTATTTCCCAGTGTTTTTCAAACATTATGTGAATCAAGGACCCTACCAGGTGGATACATAACATCAGAATGTGAAGCCGTCCAGTCAGTTGAGGAAAGGGACGACATTATTGCAATGGTACAGTGGAGTCCCACGACCAGTACACGGCGCATTAGCTGTCGGTTCATTATTCCACAAACGCGAGTTTGACAAGAAGTTTACTAAGAAATGAGGGACTAACCGTCGCCGGCCGCTGTGACCGAGCGGTTCTAGGCACTTCAGTCCGGAACCGCGCTGCTGCTACAGTCGCAGGTTCGAATCCTGCCTCGAGCATGGATGTATGTGTTGTCCTTAGGTTAGTTAGGTTTAAGTAGTCCTAAGTCTAGGGGACTAATGACCTTATATGTTAAGTCTCATAGTGCTTAGAGCCATTTGAACCACACTTTCCGAAATGAAAGTGACTGCAAGATGCCCTTTCAATATTAATCATCAGAATTTTACTAATTCTTTCTGGCTGTTATATTGTTCATGCATTAAACCCTCGCTCGCAGTCGACTGAGTGCAGGGAAATACTGACGGCGTATTCTATACTTAAATTCTTAAGAGGGAGTTGTTCACTTACCTTACTGTGTTGTGGTCTTCCTTGCGGAGACTGGTTTGATGCAGTTCTCGGTGCTACTCTGTCCCGCGCAAGACTCTTCATCTCCGAATAACTATGGCAACGTACATCCTTCTGAATCTGATTACTGTATTCTTCTCTTGGTCTCCCTCTACATTTTTACCGCCTGCGCTTTCCACCAGTACTAAATTGGTGAGCCCGTGGTATCTCAGAATGTGTCTGTCAACCGATTCCTTCTTCTAGTCAGGTTGCGCCACAAATTTCTTTTCTCCCCAATTCTACTCAGTAGGCCTACCTCCTCATCAGTTACGTGATCTACCCGTCTAATCTTCAGCTTTCTTCTGCAGCACCAAATTTCAAAAGCTTCTAATCTCTTCTTTTTAAACTATTTATTTTTCATGTTTCACTTCCATATATTACTACACTCTTACAAATGCTTTTAGAAAAGACTACCTAACACTTACATTCGATATTAACAAATTTCTTTTCTTCGGAAACGCTTTTCTTGCCATTACCAGTCTATCTTTTTATATCCTCTCAATTTCGACCATAATCAGTTATTCGACTACCCAAACAGCTAAAGTCATCAACTATTTCAAGTGTCTCTTTTCGCAATGTCACTCCCTCAGCATCACCCGATTTAATTCGACTACATTCCATTATCCATGATTTATTTTGTTACGTTTACCTTATAGCCTCCTTTCAAGACACTGTCCATTCCGTTAAACTCCTCTCCCAAGTTCTTTCCTATCTCTGACGGATTTACAGTGACATTGGTAAATCTCAAAGCCGCGCGCGGTAGCCGAGCGGTCTGGGGCGCCTTGCACGGTTTGCACGGCTGTCCCCGTCGGAGGTTCGAGTCCTCCCTTGGACATGGGTGTGTGTGTGTTGTTCGTAGCGTAAGTTCATTTACGTTAGATTAAGTAGTGTGTAAGCCTAGGGACCGATGATCTCAGCAGTTTGGTCCCATAGTCACTTACCACAAATTTACAAATTTCCAAACCTCAAAGATCTTATGTCTTCTCCCTGAACTTTAATTCCTACCACAAATTTTCTTTCGCTTCTTGTACTAAATGCTCAGGGTACAGATTGAATGAAATTGACGATAGGTTGCAACCCTGTCTCACTCACTTCTCAATCACTGGTTGCCTTTCACGCCCCTCTTATAACTGCGTTCTGCTTTCTGTACAAGTTGTAAATAGCCTTTCGCTCCCTGTATTTTACCCCTGCTACCATCAGGATTTCAAAGAGAGTATTCGACTCAACATTGTCAGAAGTTTTCTCTAAGTCTACAAATGCTTTAAACGTAGGTTTGCCTTTCCTTAACCAGTCTTCTAAGATAACTCGTATTGTCAGTATTACCTCGCGTGTACTTACATTCTTCCGGAATCCAAACTGATCTTACCCAAGGTCGTTTTCTACCAGTTTTTCCACTCTTCTGTAAATAACTCGTGTTAGTATTTTGCAACCATGACTTATTAAACTGATAGTTCGGTCATATTCACACCTCTGTTTTAAGTGGGAATTATCAGATTCTTCTTGAAGCCTAAGGGTATTTCGCCCGTCTCATACATCTTGCACACCATATGGAAGCGTTCTGTCATGGCTGGGTCTCCCAAAGCTGTCAGTATTTCTGACGGAATGTCGTCTATTCCCAGAACCCTGTTTCGACTTAGGTGTTTCAGTGCTCCGTAAAATTCTTCAAGCAGAATTATATCTCCCATCTCATCTTCATCTACACCCTCTTCCATTTCTATAATACAGCCTTCAAATTCATCTCCCTTGTATAGGCCCTCTATACACTCCTTCCACCTCCAGATTTTCGTTATTTGCTTAGGACAGGTTTTCCTTCTGAGCTCTTCATATTCATACACTTGCTTCTCTTTACTCCAAAGGCCCCTTTAATTTAGTTGTAGGCGGCATCTATCTTTACCCCGGTATAAATGGAAATGTCGTATGGCTAGGGCCTCCCGTCGGGTAGACCGTTCGCCTGGTGCAGGTCTTTCGATTTGACGCCACTTCGGCGACCTGCGCGTCGATGGGGATGAAATGATGATGATCAGGACAACACAACACCCAGTCCCTGAGCGGAGAAAATTTCCGACCCAGCCGGGAATCGAACCCGGGCCCTTAGCATTGACAGTCTGTCACGCTGACCACTCAGCTACCGGGGCGGACTTTACCCCGGTGAAATATGCCTCTAAATCCTTAAATCTGTTCTCCAGTCATTCTTGCTTAGCCATTTTGCAATTCCCGTCAGTCTTTTTGTTCTAGACGTTTGCATCCGCTTCCGCCTGTTTCATTTGCTGCATTTTCATATTTTTACTTAATCAAATTTAATATCTCCTGTGTTATCCAAGGATTTCTATTAGCTCGTGTCTTTCTACCAATTTGATCCTCTGCCTTTACTATTTCATCTTTGTAAACTATCCATTAGTCTTCTAATATAATGCTATCCCCTTTTCTAGTCAATAGTTGCCTAATGCTCCCTCTGAAACTCTCAACAACCTCTGATTCTTTCAACCTATGCATGTCCCAGATCCTCTATGTCCTTCCTTTTTGTAGTTCCTATAGTTTTAATCTATACTTCCGAATCAATAAATTGTGGTAAGAGTCCACATCTACCCCTGGAATAAAACTGGTTCCTAAATTTCTGTCTGATCATTCTACAATCAACCGGAAATCTTCCGTTGTCTTCATGTCCTATCCATGCATACAGCCTTCCTTCATGACTCTTAATCCCAGAATTAGCTATGATTAAATTCTGCTCTGTACAAAATTCTATTAGGGGGCTTCCATGTTCATTTCTTTCCTCAGTCCATATTCACATACAGTTTTTCCTTCCCTTAATTTTGCTACTATCGAATTCTAGTCCCCCATCGCAACTAAATTTCCGTCTCCCTTAACTATCTGAATAATTTCTTTTATCTCATCATCCACTTCTTCACACTCTTCGTCATCTGCGAAGCTAGTTCACATATTAACTTTTTCTACTGTGGCAGGTGTTGGCTTTGTGTCTATCTTGGCTACAATAATGCGTCCACTGTGCTGTCTGTAGTAGCTTACCCGCATTCCTAGTTCCTTATTCGTCATTTGACGTACTCCTGCATCTTCCCTACTTGATATTTTATTTACACCCTATGTTCGCTTTACCAGAAGCGCTGTTCCTCCTGCACTGAACTTCAAAAATTCGAATTAACTATATCTAACTTCAAATACCCATTTTCCTTTTTCAGTTATGTAACCTATCTACGCAACTACAGAATTTAACTTTTCTCGCCCCAATCATTGGTACGCTAGTTTTGTTTCTCCTGATGATTATTATGTCCTAATTAGTCCCTGCCCGGATATCCGAATGGGGGACTATTTTGCCTTCTAAATATTTTAACCAAGAGGATGACACCATCTTTTAACCATATGGCAGAGCTACATGTCCTTGGGAAAAATTACGGATGTAGTTTTCCCTTGTTTTCTGCCGTTCGCAGTACCAGCACAGTAAGGCCGTTTTGATTGATGTTACAAAGCCAGATCACTCAATCATCTAGACTGTTGCCCCTGCAACTATTGAAGAGGCTGCTGCTCCTCTTGAGAAACCGCATGTTTGTCTGGCCTCTAAACAGATACCCACCTGTTGCATCTACTGTTCAGCGCCTTCTTAAACAATTCCCATTCCAGTAACAGATCATTTAAATTTATAGATCTGGCACAATTAATCAGTTCATGTACCTCTCTGATTTGTTTTTTGCTCGTCATCAATTCTATGGGATATAATTTACTAAATGCTCCTCTCTTATCAAAGTCCTCTAGTCTCTGATTCAAATTTATAAGCAAGTTACCTCTGAATTTGAAAATAGTGTACTTAATAACATTTATATGCTGTAATGAATCATGTATTATGTTTCCACGAAAGTCTTACTCAACATCTTGAAATTCTGGAGATATTTTATCGAAAAAAATCTGATTTGGAACAGCTTCCAGTTTAAGGACCTCGAGGTCTTGGTTGCATGAGTTTAAGCGAATTTCCATGCGCTTGGGGGTCTAAATTTGACTTTTTAAAAAGTCATACACCGTTTAACAAGAAACATGACATCTTTCATAAGAGACAATGCTGACAAAAGTTTTAGATATTTTGCATTTTTTAGTAAGCCAACAGCTACAAGTTTCCTCTTTTTCCAGCACAGGTACCAAATAATTCCAACTTTCATATTGTGAATTTACCTCCTCTCCCAACGAGAGCCAGCAAAAGGCCAAAGTTTTAACAATTTTTTTCCTTGGCTCTTTAAGTATTTCTTGCATGTCTCTTAATGCTTTAGAATTCTGTGGTGACAGTCCAAAGTATCTATAAAGTCTGTAAAGAATATCTCGAAACTTTACAAACCTCGAACAGTATTCAGCTTCTTAACTGACTTGCAAGAGCTAACCTACGGGCCACGCAATGCATAGTACGGTTGCTAACTACCCAGTATGTCCCGGGAAATCTCGTATTTTCATTTAATTTGGAGTAAAGATACATCCCGTACTTTCAGAATTCTCGCTATACATTCTTTTAAGTTAGACGATGATTGCTTTGTATGCACTTTGTCACTGGCTTTCCCTTGTATTCCTCCCCCCTCCTATAGCTAATATGACTTCCGTTCGGCCGGATACACCTCTAAGTGTGACGAGGTGCTCCTCTTTCACAATTGCTCAGTTGTGTTCTGAGAGGACAACGTGACCAGTTAGGCTTAGAAATATTTTGTAAGGAGTTAAAAATGACTGATGCTTATGAGTACAATGGAGAAGAAAATTCACCAAGGAAGAAAATGAAAAAGTTATGTGTGCATCGCCCTAATTGCGAGGAAGCGTACTCGTGGATTGCACATATAATGAATAACCATCATAAAGCACATTGTTCCTTCTGATAGAAGGATTTCAATATTGCACATGGTTGCAACACAGACTGTCTTCAACATTCGACAGACATTCGAAAAAACTCCAGTACGAATTACAAGCTTCCAGTCATTAATTATGTTATGTTATTGATTTCGTAATCTAGTAAACGCAGCAATGGCCGATTTTTATGTCTTTGTAGGTCACAAAGAGAGAAAAAGGGACATAAAGCAGGCAGACAAGATATATAACTCCTTCAAGGGCACATCACAAAACGAATTATGCAGTGCAACTGCGGGAGAACTGGCATTTGTGTATCACAATATAAAACATAACCTCAATTACAATAGCATCGACTGTAACGCATCGACCGGAAGCGTTGAGTGATTCGGGCATTTCAAAAAACGTGCAGTGTGCTCATATAAAAGCTGAAAGTCTGGTGAAAAATGTTTTTGGCCTCAAAAGTGTGTCCGATTTTACTGAATTTTTGGAACCTCCACCTAAGTCTAGCTTACTTTTCTTTATTTGTACTTACGTAATCATATAGACAGGAAAATGTTCCCAGTAGTCTTACGGTATATGGATCCAGATGGTGGAATACAACATAAAATTTTGGACTTTGTAGAACAAAGTGATAAAACGGCCATAGACATTCACAACTTACTGATAACTTCCCATGTGTATCACGATTTAAATGTTTCCAATTGTAGTGCGTAATGTGTGGATAATTCAAATGTAAACTTTAGAAAGCGCAATTCAGCTCTGCTAAACGATGATAACAGATATATTTTAAACGTTCATTGTTCGAATTATTTTTTACATGATGCTGTAAAACGGGCATGTAATATTTTCATCTTTGGTACGGAAAATGTGATTTTACGACTGAATGACCATTTTTGCATTTCTACAAAGAGAATGGATTCTGTTAAATCATTTTTGGATTATGTAGAAATGGAATGGAGTGAAGTTCTCAGATCCGTTCCTAGCAAGTAGTTAACACTAACTCCTGCTGTTGAAAGGATAATTAAAAATTGAGAACCCAAAAGAAGTTATTTTAAAAGCAGTAATGACTGTCCTAAAGTATTGGAAACATATTTCAATGACTTTGGTGACCCAGAAAAGGAATTAATATTGCAGTTACATTTACTCTCTGGCTGTCCATCTCTTCAGAGATGATTGCGGGACTCGGCTGTGCAGTACAGAATGTCAAATCAAACACCATTCAGCCGTCTAATTTCCAAACTTTTACTTGATTTGGCTACCAGTTTCGGCGATTTACTACGCCATCTTCAGGCCCCTTGACTAACGTGTAGGATTCCAGCCTCGGTTCCGGTCAAAAGACGGCATCTGTAGATTTCTTCCTGATACAGAGATCAGCGATCAGGTCGGCAGATGATGGTTGAAGTGATCTCTGTATCAAGCAGAAACCCACACATACCAGCCTTTGAATACTGGCCCCTACTTTGACCGGACCTAGGTTGGAATCTTCCAACACGTTGGTCAGGGGACTAAAGAGGGCGTAGTAAAGCGCCGAATGTGGTAGCGAAGTAAAATAACAGTTTGTAAATTACCTGAAAGGCGTTTGATTTGACATTCCGTTGGATTTACTGTTTCTTTCTCATATTCGTAATATAGCAATGGAATATTCGAATAAACTACAGTGTGCTGACATAAGTATAACTTAATCTTTTGAAATAGCAAAAACTGTAATTAGTAAAATCAAAGAATAGCTAACAAGCCTTACTGGTAGTGTTACAAACAAAATGTTAAATGAACTGACTAGTTCTAAGGTAGTCACTGAGACAGACTTTATAGATTTCTATTCCAATTTGCTTGATTATCTAAGACAGTATTTTAGATTTGATGAAACTTTTTCAATATAAGCTTGGATACCATTTACTTTAGTATCTGAGCTTAAATTTAAGTACATGCAGAAACTTCTGGAATTTATGTGGATCAGAGCTGATGCAGATGCTTTGTAGGAGGAATTTACCAATGCCTGTGATGTTTTTGAAATACCATCTCGCAGGGAGGAAATGCTTGTAAACAATGGGTTTATTTTTTCGCTTCTTCAAAAAATAGAAATGTCATTTTGCCTAATCATTTAACGGAAGTTGGATTTGTTTTCAGTATGCCTGGATAAAATGCATGTACAGAAAGAATTTTGCCGTTAATGAGTAATAAATGGATTGACTAACGAAACAAAAGTAGTGTAGATCTAATAAAACCAAAATTTCAGGTTAGTGTACATTTCGAATACAGTTTAGGGAATTTCTCAATTTTGTGAAAAGTGGTACGTTTTTACAGAAAGAGGCACGATCTGTTGCCAAATTCCAGAAAGCCATATTAATTAAAAGATAAGGGTTTATTTAAATCACTGTAAGTGATCTGTCAGGTGTTGAACCTACTGTTCAGATGGATTTTTTATTTTTTTTTTATTTTCAGGAATGTATGTAATTTTTGTTGTTAATGTAGTGATACAATTTTTTTGAGAGAATAATAATACAGTACGATTATTAACCATTGGTTGTTCTGTACGAGTATGCCACTTTAGGTTCCTTATTTTTTGCGTTTATCCCTTATTTTCACTTCTGTCATAGAAAATTATCACTTAGGTCCATTTATTTGGCAATGCTAATGCATAGATTATATATGGGGTAATAGTTTTGAAAAAGAGTTGCCATCCCATTTCTTACTCCTCTCGTAACAGATGCGCCATTACTAGCAATTGAGGAGCATTTGCTCTTATCACTGTCATGCCTATCCAAAATTCCTACGATATATGAATACACGGTATGGGCCATTTTAATCCATAATGTGAAATAACTCTGGCTCGAGATGAGATACAGCAAAATGTTGCAGGTAAAATTTTCAGGTAGCAAAGAGGGTCACGTACTGCTGCTAATGAACGTGATTTTCATGGCGATTTGGAAGTTAAAGTGATTTCTGTTAATGGGAACCCAAATATTTGATACAAGATTTGAAAAGAGAGGGAAATTTTACGTATAAAATTAACATTATTCAGGTTCATGGATAGGCGATGAAGGTCAAATATGCAAATATGTTTTTAGTTCTAGTATGGATTAACTTAGAATAGGGGTGGGATACAGCGAAATGCAGTGTTAGATACAAATGGGAGGAATGAGAGGCAAGTGGACTCATTCAACGGTTTTAAACCAATTATCTGCGTTTTATGTTTCTTCCGTCTTGCTAATGCCACAATAACATTTATACCCGGTGATGTATTTATTTGTGCCAATAAATACGTTAATTAAAACTTAAGGTTCAAATCTCTATTTTCTCTTTCCAAATCCGATGTCACAAATAGGTGTTTCCATGAAACAAACTTCAACCTCCGAATAACCTTCGATAATTACCTTTAAAATCGTGGTTATCGGTAATGAAATGTGATCCCTTATGCTACTTCCAATCTGCATCCAACATTTTGTTGTATTCCTCCTCTATTCTGAGTTAATCCCTACCTTGAAAATCACGTTCAAGGTCACGGTCATTAGTAGCAGTCCGTGACCCCCTTTGTCACCTACAACTTTTATCTACAACATTTTGCTGTATCTCATGTCCATCCCGATTTATTCCCCATTTGGATTAAAATGGTGCACCCCGTATAACTCTCGCAGTACATCCTGTTAGAGGACATAGCTTTAATTACTGCATGTACATTTTCTTGTTTTGCACTACTTTTACTAATATGATTAGAGCTTCTATTTGAGTAATGGCAGTAGATTCGTCCATCATAATTGAATACCACATTGCTGACTTTATTTTCGATAATATCATCAGTAATTATTTCAGAAATTACATCCCCCATGTCATAAATATTACACTGAGATGAGAAAAATCATGGAATATCTCCTTATATCGTGTCGATCAACCTACTGCAACAACTCGACATGGCACAGACTCAATAAGTCGTTGGAAGTCCTTTGCAGAAGTAATGACCCTTGCTGTCTCCATAGCCGTCCATAATTGCGAAAGTGTTGCCGACGCGTGATTTTTTGAACTAATTGATGTCTGCATTACATCCCACAAATGTTCCATGGGATGCATGTCGGACGATCTGGTTGGCCAACTCATTGACTAACTGTCCATAATGTTCCTCAAGCCAGTAGCGAACAACTATGGCTTGGAGATATGGCACATTGTCGTCCATAAAAATCCATTGTTGTTTTGGAACCTGAAGTCCATGAATTGCTGCAAAAGGTCTCCAAGCTGCCGAACATAACCCTTTCCAGTCAATGATCGGTTCAGCTGGACCGGAGGACCCAGTCCACTCCATGTAAACATGTTCCACCTCACTGTGGAGCCACCACCAGCTTGCACAGTGTCTTGTCGACTACTTGAATCCATGGCTTCGTGGGGTCTACGCCACACTCGAACCCTACCATCAGCTATTACCAACTGAAATCGCGACTCATCACCAGGCTACGACTTTCCAGTAATTAATGTCCATTAGATGTGGTCACAGCCCAGGAGAAGCGCTGAAGATGATAATGTTGTGTTATCAAAGGCACTCCCATCGGTCATCTGCTGCCACAGTCCCTTAACGCAAAATTTCGACGCACTGTAGTAATGGATACGTTAGTCCTACATCCCATAATGATTCCTGCGGTTATTTATTGCAGTATTGGATATCCGTTAGCACTCACAACTCTACGCAAACGCAGCTGCTCTCAGTCGTCAAGTGAAGACCGTCGGCCACTACGATGACCGTGGTGAGAGGTAATGCCCGAAATTTGGTATTCTCGGAACGTTTTTGCCAATGTGGATCTCGGAACATAGAAGTCCCTAACGATTTCCTAAATGGAATGTCCCATACGTCCAGTTCCAACAACCATTTATAACAGTACCGCCCACTACTGTTCTACTATAACCTCAAAGCTGGAGGCAGCTCGTATAATGAAATTATTTTTATTAAAGCAATTGCAGTATAATGAAGCAGAGCAGTGTTACCCTCTGAAAGGAATTTTGTTGTTTTGACCGTGATGTACCTAACGGAGGTGGCTTATCGAAAGTGAAAGTCAGAATTACGTAAATACTTAAACAGTAACAAACAATATTTTGCCTATCCACACTGTCCAAATGACAAAGAAAACGTTCGCCAGCCTAATTAGGCATAAGAATAAGTAACATTTTTGATCAAGAAACTAAATATGAGTAACTTTAATGGAAAGATCCAACCTATACTTTGCCACACGAGAGTGCAACGAACTCTGACACAATCCTGTGTTAACGTTAAAGACAGAACTGACAGTCAGAGAAGACCAAAGCTATCTGCTTAAGTACAATAGATAATGACATAAACTTTTGCCTTCAAGGCTTGGTCAAACTGAACGGTTTCAATAAAGTGCACTTTAGGATTATACAATTAAGCGTAAATTTAGTCTCACTTTTCAAATACTTCCCTATCTGACATGAAATGTGAATATGATTCACTGTAAAATTACGTATTTTGTATACATTAAGTCTCTCTCTACTAAATACTTTTCTACTTAGCATTAAAGTTAAATGGAGTTCACTAGCCGACACTTTCTTACTGACCTTCGAATAAAAGAAGTTGCTGTTTTCATAGGTACTGGTCTCTCTGTTAGTTGTTATCTAGCACGAGCACAACAAACTGTGGATCCTATTACATTATTAATATGCACTTTCAATACACAAGAGGAACAAGTACTTTACAAGCATGAGTATATAACTTCCCACAGTTACAGTTCTCAACCTTTACTGCAGTGAGACACAAAGAACTTCTAATTTTGGAGTTGACAATACCCGTTTGTACTACTTTATTACTTTAAATTATATTTTTCACTTTAGTTTTTTAGCAATCCCACAAACTTTTAATAAGCAGTTTTAATTGCAAAATTACTTTCAGCAAACATTTACTTTATCACACTCTTTTCCCACATTAACTTTAATTTTCTGTTTACTACTTTCAAGAAGCTTTAATTAGTAAAACACTGGCATTTAATATTCTTTCAATAAGGACACTCGGTAAGCACTTTAGCATGGGGAGGACGCTAATTCGATATGTGACTGAGGATAAATCAAGGTAAATTTTCATAGATAGTCTTTTTGTTTACTTTATTATTGAAAACAAATAAATCATCCACGTGAGCTGATCCTTCACTCTACACTTCTACAATTCCTTGGTTCCGTTACAATGATTGCGCAACGTGGTGGCGAGTGCATGTTGGTGGGTGAATTTGCAGGCGGAAATGTTGGACTTTGTAATTTCTTGGTGGCGATGATAGATACCAACTCCAACAGTTCCAGCTATTTATCCATCCACCCGAGGCTTTGGCACATTGGAAAACGGCACAATAAGCCTCTCTCGGCACCAGCACAAAACACAACTTTTACATGAGCTGTTGGCAGGTAGGTAGCTCGTCCCAGACTAACTCGTTGTCCCACCTCTTCCTACATGCCAACCACATTTTGCGCGCGCTGAGTGATTCCGTTCCCGAGGGGAACCACAACACCTTACATATAAATAACTAATAACCCTAAGTGAGGATCAGCAAATACAGAGTAACAAGACATTTTGAACAAAACATATCATTTGCACATATTGACAGTCCAAAATAAAATTATTTGAACAAATTCCAGTTATATATGATAAGTTTTGTCTCCCTCCAAGTGAGGCAAAGAATTTAACTAATAAAGACATTACATTACACAGTATTTTATCAGGACATCAAAGTTTTTTTTCAAAAAAAGAAGTAAACACTCTTATGATATCGATTCAGCCCAACAACATTTACAGAAACTCAGCGATATAATATTGAATAAAACAAAAGTGTAAATAAATTAGTAGAGTATTAGAGCTATGGTGTTACACATTCCGTGTCCAAAGTCTGTTAATTCCTGTCTTGCGGCCGTAACCACTTTGGAAACCCTTTCACATGACTCGCCTGTGTACAAATGACAGTTTCGTCAGTGCTCTGCCCTTTTATACCTTGCGTACGTGATACTTCCGCCACCTGAATGTGTGTGTATTGTTAGTCCATGGTTTTTGTCGCCTAAGTGTATCATAATTTCCATAATGTGCCTTGCCACTGAAAGTTAATTTGGTCAAAGAAAGCCATGACAAGTCTGTACACAGTTCTTTTAATACGGGAAACTTTCTTGTAGCAATGTTTTCCTTCGTTACTGTGTGGATCATTTTTTCAGTTGCTGCCACACTTTCCTCAGCGTTTTTAGAGGATGCAGCCAAGGCTTTAACAAAATTTGGTGCCTCTAACGATTCTCGAACAGGGGCGGATTTACACATAGGCCCACTAGGCACGGGCCTAAGGGCGGCACCTTAACAAGGGTGGCATTTTTTGCTCTGTTCTCATTTTAACTATTTACGTTTTAAAACAACTGCGCTTATAAACGACAAAATTTTTTTAATATTGTTAAACAACCTGCTAGTTTAAATAAGCCTTAAGAGCGAAATTCGACAATACAAGCTTAGAAATGTACATAGTTTACTTGGTGACTGAATGGAAATTTAACATTGGGTTTCTGTCTGGTATCATCTTCATGATTGTTCAAAATATTTTGAAGTAAGCTGTCAGGAGGGCAATCTACAATACAATGTTTGAAACGTTATTATTCTGAGAATGTTGTCGGCTTCTGCTTAACCCTACCATATTTTCCCAGTGAAAATACAGGGACCGCTAAAAAGCTGTGATAAACTAATCAGCAGTTTCTTAAATACTGTAACATGTGTGGGCCTCAGTATGTAAAACCCGACTCTACTTAAATTTCTTGTAGAAATTACGGGGAAGTATCAAGTCAGCCCTTCATTACTGTCATTAATGTGAAAGCTCTGTGGTCTTCACTATCTGAGCTTTGATTCAATGAGACCCACTTAACAAAACATGTTGACAGTGAAAATGTTTTACATTTTTAAACACATGTTTATACGAAAAGAACATATCCAGAATATCTAATAATGTGTGAAATACATTCAAAACAGTTTAAAAATTTTAATTTATTACTTAGTTACTTTTTTGGCGAAAGAAGAAGAAGAAGCCAACTTCTTTCTTTTGCCTCATTTATTGTGCTGCAGCCTGCACCATAACAAAGTTCCCACTATGTGCACTCGAATAGTACGTGGCATTACAAATTTTATGTTAAACTTCCTAACTAAGCTTTTTTTCTTCGAGTAAAGATTATTTTCATTTTATGTTGGAACAAAAGGTGCATTTGCGTGTAGGCGTAACAGCAGTGTTCATGCAAATGACAACACACCACATCAACTGCCAACAAGACTACTTAAACCTTGCAGTCTGTCTTCTGTGCACACAGAAACCGCTAAAATGTTATAAGAATAAGTGGGATAAGAGTCGATCCAGCACACCTCAATCCAAGAAATTGCAAAAATTATTTGATTTTTAAATTATAAAAGACAGTGTCAAGAATATTCAGAACATATTTGCGCCCCAGCTAAAATTCTGGCGACGTGGGAAACAGAAGCCAACAAAGCGACTGTCCCGTTTTCTTTACGAGACGAATTCCAGCGTGCAGGTGTGCTTCTACCGTTCACTGACAACAGAGAAACAGGCGACAATGAAATAAAATTATTCTTCATTTTCGTTTTTTCATAGCACAGTTACGTCGAGTAATCCGAGTTGGTCAGTTCATTGCTCCGTGTTTAAAGGAAAAATCTTTGTCCTCGTGTGTCGTGTTTAAAGCAAAAAGCTTTGTGCACATGTGCGGTGTAGTACGATTAGAACTGGACACAATTCTTCTTTCTTTCCTTTCTCAATTTTTTTTCTTTTGTTTTGCTGTTGGTCGACAACTTTGTAAATGGTTCAAATGGCTCTGAGCACTATGGGACTTAACATCTGTGGTCATCAGTCCCCTAGAACTTAGAACTACTTAAGCCTAACTAACCTAAGGACATCACACACATCCATGCCCAAGGCAGGATTCGAACCTGCGACCGTAGCGGTCACGCGGTTCCAGACTGAAGCGCCTAGAACCGCACGGCCACTCCGGCCGGCGACAACTTTGTAGGTGCCTTAACAAGAATAACAGTGAAAACAGCAAACGTTCAAACTTAAGTGGGGCGGCATTTCGGAAATTATCGAAGGAAAGGCGAGAGCGAGAAGCCAATGTTCTAAAAACTCTTGGCAGAGTAGATAAGTTTTTCCAAAAATGTTGCTGGTTCGACTTCAAGTTCAAGTAGTACGGATGATGTTTCTGGCACGGCAGCTCTTGTAAAAGAAGTAAATACATAAGAAACAAAAGTTAAAAATGAAGAAAAGTAAATTGTTCCTGGTTTCGAGTTTCACGAAAATCTAAGTGTCTAGTCAGACATTACCTAAAGAAACAACCTCGTTAGTGATGATCCTGCAGAACGGTGTGTCAATGAATCAACAATCGACATTCTCTTGCAACGTGGCGTTAATCAAAATTGTAACGGTGATTTTTCTAATTCAAGAACATCAATAGGCGATAAAACCAGATATTTGAACAAAAATGTATTTTAGAGTATACTTTTACAACGTGGCATTAATCAAAATGGTGACGGTGATTTTTCTAATTCAACAAGATCAATAGGCGAGGCGATAAAACAAGATATTTGAACAAAAATGTACTTTACCGTAAACTTTTAAATGGTGAATCAGCTTTGCGTGATTTTCTAGTCTACTCCTGTAGCACCGGCGCTGTTTTTCGTGCACCATGTAAATTGTTCAGAGGTGAGGCCGCTATTGCTACTAATGGTATTTCAGATTGGAAAAACATTTCTAATATTTCATCTCATCATGAGAATTCACTTGAACACAAAAATCCTGAGTTATCACTCTTAACAAGAAAAAAGTAACTTGAAACAATAAATAACCATTTCGAGTCATATGTTGAGACAGAAAAAAATGTGCTGGCGCAGTGTGTTGAAAAGGGTGATTGAGGTAGTGAAGAAGCTAACAAGTCATGGACTTCCCCTAGATGGACACGTTGAAAGATTCCATTCGTTACATAATGGTCAGTTTATGATATCTCTTGAACTTATAGCCGAGTTTGATCCTTTTCTCGCAGAGCACATTGAACGATATGGAAATCCAGGGCAGGGACATACAAGTTAGCTTTCTTCAAAAAACTATGATGAAATAATAGAGCCTCTTTCTGAACGAATGAAAGGAATTATCATAAGTGAAATAAAACAGGCCAATTATTTCTCTATAATAGTAGATTTTACATAAGAAATTGAGAGCAATCTAACAAAACCGAGACTGACCAATACAGAACCACAGGATGTCGAAAACAGATGGAGACACCAGAAGGGCTGTATTCAAGAAGCAGCTTTCAAAATCATAGGTAAAAGAAAACGACCTAATAAAATTTGGTTTAACACAAAGTGTCATGGAAAAGTGCAGGAAAGAAGAAACGCGAGGAATGCATGGATTAAAGAAAGGGACGATATGACATTGAAGGAAAGATACTATAAACTCCACCAAGAAATGCAAAGAACCCTAAGACAAGAGAAAAGGGAATACTATAACAATATGATCAGAGAAGCAGAGGATGATTTCCAACGTCACAGGACAAGGCAGATGTATCAAAATAATAAAAATCCTTTGCTAAATTCAATTAAAGGGAACAGTTTATAACGGACCAACAAACGTGACATACAAAAAAGATGGAAGACATACTTTTCAGAACTTCTCAACTGCAATGACCCACACTCTTACTTTAAATCGTGAGAACCTGATACAACTGATACAACTGATACAGCTGATACAGTTACTACCCCATCAGTAAATGAAACACAGCAAGCAATAAAGAAATTAAAGAATAACACGGCTTGTGGCGAAGACCAGTTATTAAGGAATGGAGGCCCACAACTGGAATTTTAAATACAGCACTCCGTCTTCAGGCCACAAGTGGCCCATCGGGACCATCCGACCGCCGTATCATCCTCAGTTGAGGATGCGCATAGGAGGGGCGTGTGGTCAGCACACCGCTCTCCCGGTCGTTATGATGGTTTTCTTTGACCGGAGCCGCTACTATTCGGTCGAGTAGCTCCTCAATTGGCATCACGAGGCTGAGTGCACCCCGAAACATGGCAACAGCGCATGGCGGCTGGATGGTCACCCATCCAAGTGCCGACCACGCCCGACAGCGCTTAAATTCGCTGATCTCACGGGAACCGGTGTATCCACTGCGGCAAGGCCGTTGCCTATTATAAATACAGGCGTTAATAGAAACAAAATGGAAGACAGAAAACATTCCTGCAGATTGGAAAACTGCAACTGTGTGCCCCATATGTAAGAAGAATGATCGACTTGTTTGTTATAAAAGGCCTATGATAGCATACACCGACAGACACTCTTAAATATAATGAATTTAAAATGCCATCAAAATTAATCAGATTAGTTAAAATGTGTATAGACGAAACTTTATGTCGCATAAAGACATGGGTAAGAGAAACTGAAGATTTTAAGGTGTACACTGGACTGGGACAAGGGGATGCCATTTCACCTACTTTATTTAACCTTGTCCCAGAAAAATTAGATAGAGAATTTTCTAAAACCAGTCCACAAGGGATCCATCTACAGAATGTGAACATTACAAGACTTGCCTATGCAGATGATGTAGCACTAATAAGTAGTTCCAAAACAGAATTAATCAGAATGATTCAAAATTACTACAGAATTCCTGAGAAAACAGGAGTGCATGTTAATGAAGGAAAAGAGAGAATAACTGCCCATACTGCCCATAGGTAAGAAAACCTGAAAATATGCACCTTTGACTGTAGATGAATTCAATTTCAAGACTGTTGACCACTACAAGTACCTAGGAAGTCTTTTTAGTAATAACAACGGAACAGATATGGAAACGGATGCCCGCTTAGCAACAGCAAACAAGACACTTTTTTGTTTCATCAAAATTCTACACTACTGGCCATTAAAATTTCTACACCATGAAGATGACGTGCTACAGACGCGAAATTTAACCGACAGGAAGAAGATGCTGTGATATGCAAATGATTAGTTTTTCAGAGTATTCACACAAGGTTGGCGCCGGTGGCGACACCTACAACGTGCTGACTTGAGGAAAGTTTCCAACCGATTTCTCATACACAAACAGCAGTTGACCGGCGTTGCCTGGTGAAACGTTGTTGTGATGCCTCGTGTAAGGAGGAGAAATGCGTACCATCACGTTTCCGACTTTGATAAAGGTCGGATTGTAGCCTATCGCGATTGCTGTTTATCTTATCGCGACATTGCTGCTCGCGTTGGTCGAGATCCAATGACTGTTAGCAGACTGGGTTCAGGAGGGTAATACGGAACGCCGTGCTGGATCCCAACGGCCTCGTATCACTAGCAGTCGAGATGACAGGCATCTTATCCGCATGGCTGTAACGGATCGTGCAGCCACGTCTCGATCCCTGAGTCAACAGATGGGGACGTTTGCAAGACAACAACCATCTGGACGAACAGCTCGAAGACGTTTGCAACAGCATGGACTGTCAGCTCGGAGCCCAAGGCTGCTGTTACTCTCGACGCTGCATCACAGACAGGAGCGCCTGTGGTGGTGTACTCAACGACGAACCAGGTGCACGAATGGCAAAAAGTCATTTTTTCGGATAAATCCAGGTTCTGTTTACAGCATCATGATGGTCGCATCCGTGTTTGGTGACATCATGGTGAACGCACATTGGAAGCGTGTATTCGTCGTCGCCATACTGGCGTATCACCCGGCGTGATGGTATGGGGTGCCATTGGTTACACGTCTCGGTCACCTCTTGTTCGCATTGACAGCACTTTGAACAGTGGACGTTACATTTCAGATGTGTTACGACCGTGGCTCTACCCTTCATTCGATCACTGCGAAATCCTACATTTCAGCATGTTAATGCACGACCGCATGTTGCAGGTCCTGTACGGGCCTTTCTGGATACAGAAAATGTTCGACTGCGCCCTCGCCAGCACATTATCCAGATCTCTCACCAATTGAAAACGTCTGGCTAATGGTGGCCGAGCAACTGGCTCGTCACAATACGCCAGTCGCTACTCTTGATGAACTGTGGTATCGTATTGAAGCTGCATGGGCAGTCACAATACGCCAGCCACTACTCTTGATGAACTGTGGTATCGTGTTGAAGGTGCAGGGGCAGCTGTACCTGTACACGTCATCCAAGCTCTGTTTGACACAATGCCGAGGCGTATCAAGGGCGTTATTACGGCCAGAGGTGGTTGTTCTGGGTACTGATTTCTTAGGATCCATGCACCCAAATTGCGTGAAAATGTAATCACATGTCAGTTCTTGTATAATATATTTGTCCAATGAATACCCGTTTATCACCTGCATTTCTTCTTGGTGTAGCAGTTTTAATGGCCAGTAGTGTAAGAAAAGGATCACTTAGCAGTAACTTCAAAATTCGCTTATATCAATCGACCATTATACCTGTGATGTTATATTTATGTGAAACATTAATATTTAGAAAGAAAGATGACGAAAAACTGTTAACATTCGAAAGAAAAGTTCTAAGGAAAATTTTTGGACCTGTGTACGACGAAAATAACATGGAATGGAGAATAAGAAGATATGAAGAATTAAGAGGGCTGTACAAACACCGTAACATCGTCGAAGTGCTCAAGAGGAGAAGGTTGAATAGGGCAGGCCATATAGCAAGAATAACAGAGAATAGAGTGCCTAGAATGGCATTAAGCAGAACAATGATGGAACGAGAGGAAGAGGAGGACCCAGAATGAGATGGCGGGATAACATTCGGGAGGACACAACTAGGATGAACAGCAACAGCAACTGGACAAACAGCGCATTGGACAGGCAGAAGTGGAAGAGGCTCATAGAGCAGGCGTATGGTCGATAAGGCCCCTGCCCCTTTAAAGAATAAAGTAAGCAGAGTCTACTGCGGACATGTCACATATTGCTCATTTATCTTTCATATTAAGATATGTGAACGAGAACGGTGAATCTGTTGAACGTTTCCTTCTGTTTTTACCAAACCCGGGACACAAGTCCGAAAACTTAGCTGCATCCGTACTAGAAGTCCAGTCTACAAATTCCATTGGTATTAGTGACCGTAGAGGCCAGTCATATGACAACGCAAGCAATATGTCAAGAACCTACACTGGTTTGCAGGCACGCATTAAACAACGAAATCCGAAAGCGCATGATGTGCCTTGTGCAGTTGTCGAGAAAGCATGTTCATTTTTCACTGTAGTGCAAAACATTTACATTCTTTTCTCTACTTCTACAAAGAGCTGCGATAAACTTCTTTCTTTCATGAAACCATGAAGCAAAACGGAAAAAAGTTTGTCAAAAACACGTTGGTGAGCAAGAGAGGAAGCGTGTGTAAGTCTATATGAAACCTCGGAGGGCATTATCAATGCAATCACACATATTGCCAATAATACGTTTGAAAAACCAGTTGTGCGAAATGAGGCTTCAGGTTTATTGGGTCAACTCGGCAGACTAGAAACAGTATTCATGATGACTGTTTGGAAGGACATACTCTAGAGATTTAATAGAGTAAATCTGAAATTGCGAAGTGTAATTATTGATACTAAAATAGTGCATGCATTATATGAATCACTTGTAAGATTTATTGCATCTGTTTGTGGCATGATCGACTGTTGGAAAATACACTCCTGGAAATGGAAAAAAGAACACATTGACACCGGTGTGTCAGACCCACCATACTTGCTCCGGACACTGCGAGAGGGCTGTACAAGCAATGATCACACGCACGGCACAGCGGACACACCAGGAACCGCGGTGTTGGCCGTCGAATGGCGCTAGCTGCGCAGCATTTGTGCACCGCCGCCGTCAGTGTCAGCCAGTTTGCCGTGGCATACGGAGCTCCATCGCAGTCTTTAACACTGGTAGCATGCCGCGACAGCGTGGACGTGAACCGTATGTGCAGTTGACGGACTTTGAGCGAGGGCGTATAGTGGGCATGCGGGAGGCCGGGTGGACGTACCGCCGAATTGCTCAACACGTGGGGCGTGAGGTCTCCACAGTACATCGATGTTGTCGCCAGTGGTCGGCGGAAGGTGCACGTGCCCGTCGACCTGGGACCGGACCGCAGCGACGCACGGATGCACGCCAAGACCGTAGGATCCTACGCAGTGCCGTAGGGGACCGCACCGCCACCTCCCAGCAAATTAGGGACACTGTTGCTCCTGGGGTATCGGCGAGGACCATTCGCAACCGTCTCCATGAAGCTGGGCTACGGTACCGCACACCGTTAGGCCGTCTTCCGCTCACGCCCCAACATCGTGCAGCCCGCCTCCAGTGGTGTCGCGACAGGCGTGAATGGAGAGCCGAATGGAGACGTGTCGTCTTCAGCGATGAGAGTCGCTTCTGCCTTGGTGCCAATGATGGTCGTATGCGTGTTTGGCTCCGTGCAGGTGAGCGCCACAATCAGGACTGCATACGACCGAGGCACACAGGGCCAACACCCGGCATCATGGGGTGGGGAGCGATCTCCTACACTGGCCGTACACCACTGGTGATCGTCGAGGGGACACTGAATAGTGCACGGTACATCCAAACCGTCATCGAACCCATCGTTCTACCATTCCTAGACCGGCAAGGGAACTTGCTGTTCCAACAGGACAATGCACGTCCGCATGTATCCCGTGCCACCCAACGTGCTCTAGAAGGTGCAAGTCAACTACCCTGGCCAGCAAGATCTCCGGATCTGTCCCCCATTGAGCATGTTTGGGACTGGATGAAGCGTCGTCTCACGCGGTCTGCACGTCCAGCACGAACGCTGGTCCAACTGAGGCGCCAGGTGGAAATGGCATGGCAAGCCGTTCCACAGGACTACATCCAGCATCTCTACGATCGTCTCCATGGGAGAATAGCAGCCTGCATTGCTGCGAAAGGTGGATATACACTGTACTAGTGCCGACATTGTGCATGCTCTGTTGCCTGTGCCTATGTGCCTGTGGTTCTGTCAGTGTGATCATGTGATGTATCTGACCTCAGGAATGTGTCAATAAAGTTTCCCCTTCCTGGGACAATGAATTCACGGTGTTCTTATTTCAATTTCCAGGAGTGTAATCATAATAATTGTGACTGATACAGACTATCACGAAAACACAAAATCATAATGACGAAGAAGCGGACTCTGAAAAAGTTTTTCTGACTGGAAGGGAAAAATTTAGAGTAGAAAAATGTTTCTCCCAGTACTCGACAACTTGTACGCTGAATTAGTGAGGAAGAAGGAAAGCTATATAACACTGTTGGACTCCTTCACAGTTTTCAGTAACCTTAAGAACAGTTCACTTGACGATATTGCTGAACGTGCAGCAAAAGTCCAAGCGTCATATGAGACATATTTAGAGCCTTCCTTCCCTAGTGAATGGGTACATTTCAAATGGTTCAAATGGCTCTGAGCACTATGGGACTTAACATCTGAGGTCATCAGAACTGGAACTTAGAACTACTTAAACCTAACTAACCTAAGGACATCGCACACACCCATGCCCGAGGCAGGATTCGAAACTGCAACCATAACGGTCGCGCGGTTCCAGACTGAAGCGCCTAGAACCGCTCGGCCACAACGGCCGGCTAATGGGTATATTTCTCGTTACTTTTGAAACCTTCTAAGATTTGTGATACACGAGTGGAAATAAGTAAATTTTACGAAAAGAGAGGTTACAGTCAGTGTTTCCGAATGTTGACATTGCTCTCAGAATATTTCTATGTATGGCACTTACAAATTATTCATAGGAACGCTCGTTTTCGGCTGTTAAAAGACTGAAATCGTACCTACATTCTACGTTGTCTGAGGAAAGGCTGAACGCCTTGTTCATTCTTCACATCCAAGCCGACCTCCTAACTGATAACCATCTGAACTATGAAGATACGATCAACGAGTTTTCTGCCGTCAAAGCCAGACGCAAACTTTGCTGACTGGTGAGCTTGTTTATTTATTCATATTATTTTTAAAAATTTAAGATTATAATGTGATTTTTATTATAACTTAGAGTACATCCACTAGATTTACAAACTACGTATTACCTGTTTATTTTACAACTGCAGAACGCGGAATTAAACCTCATTTACGTGCAGACGTGACCGAAGGCGCCCGACAATACTAAACAATATCCGAACGACGCAGGCCGCTCGGCGCTATACAGTCAAGTTGTGGCGCCTCTGTCGTGAAGCGGCATGTCTTTGAACCGATGCTCTTTGACTTTACTTTTAGTTCACTTTGTCTATGTCTAGCTGCGCACCATGTTCGACAGCTTCCCTTTTATTCCCTTTGTTCAGTGATAAAATAAATGTTCATCCCACTGCAAAAGTGTATTATTACGGTTCTACACCACGTAATACCCACAGTGGTGACCCCGACATCATCGTTTGTGTTCGGAAATTATTCTGTGCTTATTTTCATCATTAACGAGCTTTGTGTGCCGGCCCACATTGTCCTCGGAGCAATGGATCTACCAGTGTAGTTTTGTGCCAGTGCCTTACACCCTATTAACTGTGCTCGCGTTTTTATTAGTGCTCCTGATGTACATTTGGTTAGAAGCGAACCATTACCTGGCCCCAGCCATACTGGCGGCCACTTAACCGTTACTGGCCCAACACGGCCACCATCAAATTCTAATACATAGAAAACCTGCTGCACGGACAATGCACGCCACTTAGTGACATTGTGAATGATAACCTTGCTAAGGACATAGTGTTTCACACCTCAGCTAAACAGTCACCTTCACGTCGGTTTGATGTATCGACAAAATTCGGGAACTGTAATTGGAATGTTCATGCACACACATTGTTATATGGCTGATGTCATTGCACTAGCCACCCCCCCCCCCCCCCCCCCCCCCCATGCATGCCCCAAGGCGACACTGGTCGCCTCAACTGCGCGCCAGTTCCTGTGACCATCGCTCCGTGGTCACACCACACTCTACTTCCTCCCGCTCTTGTAATGGCACCGGCTGTTTCATCTGCACCAGCTTACGGATCAGCCCCCCCTTGGCTGCATTGCGACTGCCTTCCGCCCGCTGTTGCAAAGGCACAGTCCGTTACACCTGCGCCGCGCTCACCTCCGGGCCTGCAGTTGGGACACGTCATGCCATCGGTTGCACCGGCTCACTCCACATCGTGTGCTGCCTTTGGCTGCCCCCCCCACAGAGACCTCGAGCGATGCATCGTCCACTGGTACTGTACTCTTGGCGTCAGGGGGCTTCCTACACCGCTTACACAGATCTTCGCTTCCCTGTACTGCATTAACATGTGTTACCTGGCAGTTTTCCTATGCTGCCTGAGTTGCAAATGGACAACCCTAAGACTTGGTTCGCATTGGTGGATCATTTATGGAATATCTACAGGATTTCAGACGACGATGCACATTTCATCTGCCTGGTGAGCCTCCTCGATGCTCATCAAGACCGCATCAGTGATCTCCTCCTCTCAACGCCCACCTCGCCCAAGTATTTAACGGCAGAAACATTATTCATTGAATGCCTTTCTCCCCCTCCAGCAGAGGTTATCCACCACATCATCCATGACGAGTACCTCGATGACTGCACACATTCGCAGCTTTGGCGGTGCCTTCGTGCATTAATTGATGATCAAGCTCTACCAGACACCACACTGTGGAGCTTGTGCATAGTCAAGCTTCCGTTGGACCTACAACTTCACCTACTATCTCACATAGTGAACCCTCTCGATAACCGTCTACACATGACTGATCAGGCCTATGCAATCATTCGTCACCGACACCGCCTGTCGCTGACCACATAGCCTTCGCCTTCAGTTGGCATGCCTGCACCTTCGGTTCCACACCCTGCCGGTAGGGGTCAGTGCACATGCCTAAGCAGCTCAGAGGTCCGCCAGGTGCTGCCTAGCGGCAGCCTACAGGAGGTACTGCCTGCAACCTCTCGACAGCAGCCGACCTTGCCCAAGCAGCAGCCCGAGCAGTCTCAGGCAATGACACAGTCAGCTATGTCCCCCACCCTCTCCGCACCACCTCGCCACCAAGCTTACGTGCTATGCTGGTACCATGCACTTGTCTGTATTATTATTCATTATTATTTATTATCATTCATTATCAACTATTATAATTTATTATCATTATTTATTATTATTTTTATTATTATTTATACGATGTAAGTGCGTTAGCTTCGAGGTCTGGAGTCCAACAGTGTGTTAGTTCATACCCCTGCCACCAGAGAGCACCGCAGTGACGTCATTCAGGATGGCGGATTTTGGCTTCCTCCACTAACCTAACCCCAAGGAAATTGGCGAGAAATTTGAATTTTGGCAGGAAAATAGGTCGATTGTGCTATGTCCACTAACCTAACCCTATAGAAAAAATTGACCCCAAATTCAAATTCCAATACAATAATGGCTGCAAAAACCGTACTTGTCATTACTATTATTCATTATTATTCATTATCATTTATTATGATTTATTATTATTTATTATCATTACTTATTATTATTATTTATTATTATTATTGGCCTACCTCCACTACAAAATTGCACCAAGTTCAAATTCCAACACGATAATGTCTCGAAAACTGTACAATCGTCTACATCCAAGTATTAAATTTACTATGGAAATTGAAAGTGATGGAAAACTTCCAATTCTTGATGTTTTTCTGCAAAGAAAGGATGATGGGACTTTTGGACATAGTGTGTATAGGAAACCCGCTCATACTGACCGTATCTTCATGCGACCAGCTGTCATCCACCACACCAACGCAGTGAAGTTTTGCTGACTCTCGTCAAAAGAGGTTATGCCATTTCTGACGACGAACATTTGAAAGAAGAACTTGATCATTTGAAGACTGTTTTTAAACAGAATGGATATACGGAGCAACAAATATGTCGTGCTCTTCAGTTTGGTACGTCACACGAGCCAATAGAGGATACTTTTGGAGCCGTTGCTTATTTACCCTTTGCGGGAAGTACATCATCCAAAATTTCAAGAATTTTAAGAAAACATGATATTAAAATTGTTTTTACGCCGGTGGCCAACACTAGAGCCCTTCTTGGCTCAGTTGAAGATTATTTGGGCTTGAGGAGGCCCGGGGTTTATGAAATTCCGTGTCACTGTGGAAAGAAGTATATTGGTCAAACTATTCGAACTATTCAGGACCGGTGCGTAGAACATCATCGGCACACTCGGTTGTTCCAGACTGAGAAGTCGGCAGTGGCGGAACATTGCCTTAACGAAGGACACAGGATGATGTATGACAAGACACAATTGATCTCTCCTGCTTCTCGCTATTGGGAATGTGTTCTTAAAGAATCCATTGAAATTAGATTATCAAGTAATATTATTAACAGGGATAAAGGTTTTCCTCTAAGTAAGATATGGAATCCGATTTTGTCCGACATTAAACGACAACGGTCTTCTTTTCGATCATTGGATTCTTCCAACTAGTGCTGTTGCGATTTATCGTTTCTGCCGTCTTCTCCCACCGGTGCGCTGCGTGTCTACTTGCCGCCAGGAGGCGCTGCCCATCATCTCGCGCACACGCGGTCCTCTGTTCGTGGTGTATGAAGGATATGAGGATATTGTGTTTTATGCACGGGAATTCGATTATTCAAAGAATCAGGAGTTTACTGGTATCTGTCTAATAAGGGGACGGTGTGTTCCACCCTCTTTTGTTTTCTTCACACTTGATCTGAAGGTTAGCGAAGGGACCAAAATATCCTGAAGCGGTATGACGCAATTCTCAGTATCTTGACAGTCGGCTTTGAACATTTAAGGTTTCCGAGCTCTGTTAAATAAAGAAGAATTCCAAACTGTGAACGCAATCGCCAGCAACTGAGTGCATAAAGTGTAAGTTTTGTAACTGTAAACTCACTGCTTCGAATATCACCAAATGCAACTTTTCCACTTTCCGTGCGTATTAACAAATGGAAATGTTAATTAACACATATTGAATTACAGTTTTTTAATAAAAATAACGTTTGGTCATATGAAAATAAATTAAAATTCTGTATACACATGCAGTATTACATAATCAGATAAAAATGATTGGTGGCTGAATAAAAATGAACGAGTCACACAAAGGGCCGGTCGCCAGTGAACTAGTTCCCAAAGATGAACGAGTCTGCCATCTGGACGCTCACCACACCGCTCTGTCTCCTGTCTCTTCCCTACTCTGTTGCTAGCGTCTTGCGTTGTTAATGTCGGCCTCAATTCCTATGTCCTAATAAAATCCTGCGTGGCACTTCACAGGTGGAATAATGTCACTGGAGGAGCATTAGACAAAATAAACGGACTTAAAACGTCTCTACGTCTTTTCGATCTATAAAAAGGCAGTGTTTCCCAGCCAGCTCGAGGTATTTACGCTGTTCCGCCACAACTCTGCCTAGTTTAGAGGCGG
Organism: Schistocerca serialis cubense; assembly: GCF_023864345.2. NCBI lineage: Eukaryota > Metazoa > Arthropoda > Insecta > Orthoptera > Acrididae > Schistocerca > Schistocerca serialis. Next base: position 401,725,391 of record NC_064645.1, read on the forward strand.
AAATGAGCAAAGAAATTTTGACCGTCATTTACAGTTTTATCTGATTTCTTTAATCATAGTCTTTGACACCCATTATTGCCTCCTCCGCAGAGTAATTATTCAGACAGAAGCTGATTCGCTTCGCAGTCTTTAAACTTTTGCACCACATCCATTTTAACGTTACATTGTTGTGCCTTCACGTTTCAGAATCACAGCAAATACTTTTTTGTCTATAACTATAGCTTCCTATGGTAATGAAGATTTATATTGCTTTGCATGCTAAAAAATACTCTTTTTCCTAATTTGGGAGTTTTATAATTTCTTGATTACATTTCCATTTGCACACATTTATTTATATTTTTAATCGATTGTCTTGAAGGTTATATCATAAATTTTTCTTTCAAGTAAAACGAAATGTATGTGTGCATACTGAACTTAGGTTTATTACATAAAACTGATTCTACTGTAGAAACCTAGAGGTAGTGACTTTTGGCAAACAGAAACGTCTCACGTTGAGAGCTGACTTTAAAATGACAGTTACGTTGCACACATTAAGTTGATTTCGTTAGCTCCACGTGTATTTCAGACGGTTCTCTCTTTAAAAAGTTTTTTATGTGGCTGACCAACAGTCATACAGTAATTTTTAGATGAACGCCCCGCCATTAGACTGTATTGTTGTTTGTTTAATTACGCCTTTTGTGGGGAGCGAATATTTTTCTTAATTTATGGCCGATTTTAAAAATGATGTCCTGTGGTATATGTTACTGCCATAAACTCTATCACTTGAAAATGACATATAAGGCCGAAACCTGGATCGTAACTAAATAAACAACAATACGGTCAAATGGTGGTGTGTTCATTAAAAAAAGTTGTCTTTTGTCGCCTCTTTTGGAGTCTCTGTAATTTTCCATATTATCCACATGTTTCTCTACTTCCATTATGCTGGTGGCGAGAACTGCTTCTTCCTAAAGGCCATCTTGTGTTTTCTTTCCATCCAGTTGCGAAGGAGTGACTCTTTTCTGTCCGTTGCCTTCCTGTTTTTCTTTCATCAGCAATTCCGACTACATATTTAGTTACCCATTGCTTCTTCATCGATGTCTTCTTCTTAGCTGCCGTTTCTTCTCTCTCACTCCATTATCATTATATGGCGGTTTCCCTTCTTAGAAATTTTAGGTTGGTTACAAGTTAGGCATGTTAGCTTGAACTCCAAGATGTTTGCTCAGTACACGAAATACGTTCGTAGTGTTAACAATTTTTCATTGACTTAAGTTAATGATTTACCACCCAACAAACCAGCCATTTTCGAACAGTTAACATATGGATTTACAACTGTAGATATTGCTGTGTTTTGAACTGACGTACTGCTTGATGACATTCCCGCGTTTGTGGCGTCTACCAGCTATATTTCGACCACTGTCTAAAACCTCGTCGGACCCTTTCGACACCTGTAGGTGTTGACTGATACAACAGAAAAGAAGGCAATTAGAATTTAACGTCCCACCTATTTCTAGGATATTAGAGATTAGGAATGGGAAACACCGACTGGTTAAAACCGATACTGGTTGTATATTAGTTCTGAATAACCGGTATTTTTCGGTGTTTCTTGAGCCTCGGTTGTAACAATTGTTTTTTTTATTTATTTATTTACATGATTGCTTGACAATTCATACAGTGAATATTTTCTTTAAAAAAAAAACAGACTATTGAAACGAAAATGAATGAAATGTCCACTGGACCCATAGAGCTGAATTTGTTCAGGTCGATTATAAACGCACACAACAAGTTTCTCAACTTTAAAGCTGTATCCTCTGTTGTAAATATAAATGCTATGTCGTAGTTTACAGAATGCCGCAGAGTAATAATTGGTGTGGCAGGTAAAGCTCTCAGCCCTCCTCAACTGATAAAAAACCATTGTCAGTTGATAAAAATACCATCGCCAGTGATGAATCTCAGGTGTGTGTTAAGGCGCGAACTGTTCACTTTCCGATTAAAATATGCTCTTGTCTGCCTATGCCAGGCAAAATAATGGCACTCATTTTGCTAATAAACGTGTAAAAAAATATGAATATTAATTAGCCGTAGCAGGAGTGCTAAAATTTTTGGTTTTTAAGTAAATGTTTTTCAAAGAAAGTGAGTAACTTTTATTCGTAAAATTTCTATTGTTTTGAAATATTGCGATAAATCAGTGCCATTTTAATAACAATGCCGACAGAAACCAGCAGCAGACACGTGGCACAAGAATTAGTACAGCGTTGGTGATACAATAATGTAATTGTTACCATGTGGCGTGGCCAATTAAATGTTATAAGTGTACGCGCTGTATCAAAGACTTACCCATCTTATCTATATAGAAGGTTCTTACTGTCGTCGACGGACACAAGGTTGTATTACAGAATGGCACAATCCTTAGTCTGAAAGTATTTTACGAAATACGGTGCCCATTAAGCATAACGCTCCATTTGCTTTAAAAGATTAAAAACTGGAGGAGCCACAACAAATTAGTGGCATCATATGATGAGAAAACTTGGAACTTGACAATTCATTCATAATTTACGATAAAAATATAAATCAGCTGATCTACTGCATGTGTCTAAATAATATGCCTTTATCTACCTACACCCGTTCAAAACAGACAAATTAACACGAGAAATTGAGTTTTTCAGGCTTAGTTTTCACCCTCTAGCACTGACTATTCGTAATGCTGAAATAGTGCCATGTTCCTCGCTTACAGCGTCATTTTTCAGTAGAGTTTCAAAAAAACAGAATCAATGAGAGAATACTGGTGATTTTTTTGTAACTTTTATCAACTTACCACTTTTTGAGAAAAGGAGAGAATGGTGGACAAACGAAGTTTCCCTCCATTTTGCCTATTTAATTTAAAATTTTGGTTCTATGCGGCTTTAAACAGAGAAAACAAAATTTTTTCGGTCTTTCTTCGATTACTATGTATATTACAAGAAATAACAGGAATAAAAAAAGAAAATCGGTTATTTCAGAAACCGGTTATTTTAAGCGGTTTTAACAGTCAGGATAATCTGTAGTAGAAAAAAAATATATAACCGAAAACCGGTTGTCTCAGCGATAACCACCGTCCCTATGAGAGGTGTGTACTGCCAGCCGAAACGGAAAGGGCAACAATTACCTCGAAAAAGCGTAGACGCTCTTCGGATTGTTTCTAAAATGAACAAAATTAATTCATTAATCGGCAGACAGTAAAAGCAACATGTTCTCTTCATAGACGGACAAACGATCATTATTATCGCTTGGTATGTGAATATTAGTCAGCTGCGAAAATGCCATTCATTCACTGTAATTGACATTTTCTAACTAAAATTAAAATACCAGCGTCATTTTCAGCTTGGGGGAACCTAATATGCGGGATCCTGTGATTTCTAAATTTCTGAGTTAAACGTTGCCCTGCATAGGATGACAATGCTGCAGACATGAGATATTCCCAGGTTCACAGTTAACGGCGGTATTTCACGAGCAAACGTTTGGTCTGGCCACATTTTTCACTAGTTCTTCCTACAATTACACCGGAAATGTATCCCAGCCCGCCGTAAATTTCCATTAATTTACTCACTACATTCACGGACAATAGTAATTTTTGGAATGCCATCTATTATGCCACACTGCATTGACGCCTCCTATCAGAAAAATACGATTTGAGCACAAAAGCTACCGCCGTCGCGGACAATTCATTTTAACTACAATAACCTGTGTTCGCCGACATTCAATAATATCCGCTTTTAATAAATGATTGATATTGTTTTGCGGTCGCAGATATTCATATAAACAAATGAGCGCGCGGCGGCGTCGGGTCGTGTATTCAGCGACAAAAGGGCCGCCGGGAGAAACAACGGAGCGATGACCCAGGTCAATAGGCAGGACGGGGGTGGGGGGGGGGGGGGGGGGTAGCTGCCAGCGAGCGACAGTCAATCAGGAGGTGAACAACGCCGCTGGCGCTCCTTGCGGCCGACGCAATTTGGGCACCATTTATCATTTGTTTCGACCTCCACTGGTGCACCATTCTTAAAGGCCAGTAAATGTTCCGGTTGTCATAATCATTTCCATAACACGTTAAGATTCAAACACAAGGGTTTCGTATTTTCTCCATCCTCAGCAACTGTAGTTGCACACATTGATCAGCCAGAACATAATGACCACTTACCTAATAGCCGGTATGCCCAACTTTGGAAATGATAACAGCGGTAATGCATCGTGTCTGGAGGGAGCTGTAACCACTTCTGCACGCAAAAGTAACTTAATTTCTGTAAATTCCGGGGAGGAGGGAGATGAGCTCTGACGCCATGTTCAGTCACATCCCAGACATCGATCAGGTTCTGATCTGGCGCGTTGGGGGTCAGCATATCAGTTGGAACTCCACACTGAGTTCGTCGAACCGCTTCATCATCCTGACCTTGTGACATGTATTGTCTTGCTGAAAACTGCCCCTGCTGTCGAGAAACATGATCATCGTGAAGGCGTGTACGTCGTCTGTAACCAGTGCGTGATACTCCTTGGCCGTCATGGCACCTCGCATAAGCACCATGAACGGATGGATGCCCTGTGATTGCTCCCCAGAGTATAATGGAGTCGCCGCCAGCCTGTCTCTGTACACGTGTGAAGGAGCTGTTCCCCTGTAAGAAAACCAATTTACACCCTCTCATTGCCACGATGACGAAGATAGCGGGATTCAACAGACCATGCGACGTTCCAGTCCAGTGCCGATGGTCTCGTACCCATTTTAGTCGTAGTTGCCGACGTGGAATAACACTGGCACATGCATAAGTCGCCGACTTATACCTATTCTATTATTTGCGAGTGTCAATAATCAGATGCAAACTGCAAAATGCATACAGTAAGCAATAAAACACTGACAAGGGGACCCTCCATACTGTAAATCACGGATTTTGATGCGCTTCAAATACACTCCTGGAAATGGAAAAAAAACACATTGACAACGGTGTGTCAGACCCATCATACTTGCTCCGGACACTGCGAGAGGGCTGTACAAGCAATGATCACACGCACGGCACAGCGGACACACCAGGAACCGCGGTGTTGGCCGTCGAATGGCGGTAGCTGCACAGCATTTGTGCACCGCCGCCGTCAGTGTCAGCCAGTTTGCCGTGGCATACGGAGCTCCATCGCAGTCTTTAACACTGGTAGCATGCCGCGACAGCGTGGACGTGAACCGTATGTGCAGTTGACGGACTTTGATAGAGGGCGTATAGTGGGCATGCGGGAGGCCGGGTGGACGTACCGCCGAATTGCTCAACACGTGGGGCGTGAGGTCTCCACAGTACATCGATGTTGTCGCCAGTGGTCGGCGGAAGGTGCACGTGCCCGTCGACCTGGGACCGGACCGCAGCGACGCACGGATGCACGCCAAGACCGTAGGATCCTACGCAGTGCCGTAGGGGACCGCACCGCCACTTCCCAGCAAATTAGGGACACTGTTGCTCCTGGGGTATCGGCGAGGACCATTCGCAACCGTCTCCATGAAGCTGGGCTACGGTCCCGCACACCGTTAGGCCGTCTTCCGCTCACGCCCCAACATCGTGCAGCCCGCCTCCAGTGGTGTCGCGACAGGCGTGAATGGAGGGACGAATGGAGACGTGTCGTCTTCAGCGATGAGAGCCGCTTCTGCCTTGGTGCCAATGATGGTCGTATGCGTGTTTGGCGCCCGCCGTGCAGGTGAGCGCCACAATCAGGACTGCATACGACCGAGGCACACAGGGCCAACACCCGGCATCATGGGGTGGGGAGCGATCTCCTACACTGGCCGTACACCACTGGTGATCGTCGAGGGGACACTGAATAGTGCACGGTACATCCAAACCGTCATCGAACCCATCGTTCTACCATTCCTAGACCGGCAAGGGAACTTGCTGTTCCAACAGGACAATGCACGTCCGCATGTATCCCGTGCCACCCAACGTGCTCTAGAAGGTGTAAGTCAACTACCCTGGCCAGCAAGATCTCCGGATCTGTCCCCCATTGAGCATGTTTGGGACTGGATGAAGCGTCGTCTCACGCGGTCTGCACGTCCAGCACGAACGCTGGTCCAACTGAGGCGCCAGGTGGAAATGGCATGGCAAGCCGTTCCACAGGACTACATCCAGCATCTCTACGATCGTCTCCATGGGAGAATAGCAGCCTGCATTGCTGCGAAAGGTGGATATACACCGTACTAGTGCCGACATTGTGCATGCTCTGTTGCCTGTGTCTATGTGCCCGTGGTTCTGTCAGTGTGATCATGTGATGTATCTGACCCCAGGAATGTGTCAATAAAGTTTCCCCTTCCTGGGACAATGAATTCACGGTGTTCTTATTTCAATTTCCAGGAGTGTATGTTGTAGGCGCACTTACCCTGAGTACCTGGCTATCCGGTTTTTTAGCGACGGGCCTTGGTTTTTTGATAAAATCGATTTTGAAGTTCATTGCGCGCTTTGCAAATCCGTAAATTACACATATTGCTAGGAAGTCAGCGTAGCGTAGCGGTAAAGGTTCATGGCTACTGCGCTGGAGGTACCGTGTTCGAGTCCTGCTCCCACACGTTTTTTACGTATATAAGAACCATTGCGAAAAAATGGTCCTAACGTTCAAGAACAAGTGGACGAATTAATTGTGGAATACAGAAATGTAGTTGCGTCCTGCACGAAATACGGGAGGTTCACGAAACTGGTGTACGAAGAATTTTCATCGGTACGAGGGACAGAAATTTTTTTTGTACATTATCGATTCGTGAGGAGGGCAAACCGATTCAACTTTATACGATCATCTATTCACTGATGAAAGGAAAGCAAGCACCTGCACCCTAAAAGTGGTCCCACCAAAGTGCACTCCTTTTTGCCAGCCCTGCGATGTTTGCCCGCCGGAGCGGCCGAGCGGTTCTAGGCGCTACAGTCTGGAACCGCGCAACTGCTACGGTCGCAGGTTCGCATACTGCCACGGGCATGGATGTGTGTGTTGTCCTTAGGTTAGTTAGGTTTAAGTAGTTCTAAGTTCTAGGGGACTGATGACCACAGCAGTTAAGTCCCATAGTGCTCACAGCCATTTGAACCATTTTGAACCCTGCGACGTTTATTTTTACCGACAGGTGAAAATCTTCACGAAAATTATTCAGAATGCTCCCTACTTGATGAAATACAATAGAGAGATCGCTTCTAGTTAAGATTCGATAAAATTACATTCGCTAATTCTACATAAATCCAGCGCACCTAATTTTGAAACCATGGTTCGCATCGAAATTAGCGGATGAAAGAGAAATCTTTTTGAATGCAAACCGGGTATCACTCATGAAGAAACCGTGCGCCTGCAAGACGGTTGCTTTCATAAAATGCGCGAGGTGCTGCGAAAATTTGTGCTTCGGTTGTTTCTATGATAAGCATCACCCACAATTTTGTTCTGGCACATCAAGCAATGTGGACGATGAAAAATAAGATTTTGTAATATTGTTTGAGAAAAAAATTAATAACTGAATATTTCTTTATAATTTCGCACACCTTACACTGTGTTGATATTCTTTGAAATAGAATTGAAAAATTCGGTCGATTTTGAAAAAAAAAAACACACACACAAAACAAAAGTATATGGGCAGGGTTCGAACACGATACCTTCAGCGCTACGCTGACTTGCTCGGAATTCATGTAATGTTACGGGTATACAGATCGTGCAATGAACTTCAAAATCGATTTTCTCAAAAACCAAGGCCCGTCGCTAAAAAACCGGATAGCCAGGTACTCTACAACATATATGAAGCACATCAAAATCCATGATTTACTGTATGGAGGGTCCCCCTGTGAGTCCATAAATAAACTAGGAGCTCGTAGATGCTCAACAAGTGAAGACATCATGCCAGAACTGGAGTTAATCAGCTAACGACATCCATATCTTGAAGGCATACACAAAAATGTAAGTGGACATAATCAGCGTAATAAGTAGTATAAAAATCTAATGATAAATAAAATGAATTAATATCAATTACAAGTAGCGCTACGGACGGGAAACTTGGGAACTGTCTCCAGACAGCTTTAGTGAGGTCACCAGCATGCTAGCAGGGAACCTGTCAACAAAAGCAAAGTGCGAAGCGCACCGTGGGGCTAGAGCTTGTGACTGGAGTAAGTGAAGAGACAATTCTCAACCAGCAGCTAATATTGACTATTGGAAAGTGACTGTGGAGGGCCGGTAGCGGTGGCCGTGCGGTTCTACGCGCTACAGTCCAGATCCGCGGGACTGCTACGGTCGCAGGTTCGAATCCTGCCTCGGGCATGGATGTGTGTGTTGTCCTTAGGTTAGTTAGGTTTAAGTAGTTCTAAGTTCTAGGGGACTAATGACCTAAGATGTTAAGTCCTATAGTGCTCAGAGCCATTTTTTGACTGTGGAGGAAAAGAAGCTTGGGCACAATTACAGTACACCATAATGAAACAACTGGTATGGAATACATACAGGTCGCAAGCGTGTTTCGTGGAAGAACTGTATCTAGTGATATACCGACTGCATTTTACTGTACGTTGTAGAGCACGTTGTTGAATTGATGTTGAGATGTCACTAGTGTGGCAGCAGGAAATACGGCCACGCAAACAGCGCACAAAGGGCGAAAAACAACTAAAGTAAATGGAGAAACTGTTCCTAGTCAGTAGGTCACGCGAAGATTTAAAATTAAACGTAGAAGAAAGGAAACGTGGGCATCATTGTATATTTTTGATACAGTGGAATAAGTAGTCCAGAAAAGTATATAGAGTCCTAAACACGTTTCATGACGTAAATATGACTAGCACAATTAAAATTAAAGTTACTTTACACTTACAATACGAATAAAATCTGTGATTTACTAGCGGTAGTCATCAAGTTTTCATAAGCATCTCGAAAATATCAGTCTGCAATTAAGAAACTCGGTGATGGTTTCATCCTTCCATGCATAAACAGTCCATCTAAAAAGTTCCGAGACTGATTTTATTCCTGACTTATAAGCGATGGTCAGCCGAAATAACTACGGTGGCAACTCGAACTCACACCTGTGAAGAACAGACGTGCACTCGACCAGTTAATTGTGAGCAGGCAACGTTAAGTAGTGGACGTGTGAGCGTAGTGTATCAACGTTACGATATTACAGTTCCTGTGTTGTTAAGAAAAACATCGCAGTAGTCCTTCGATCATGCAAACATGACTGAAGGAAGTGGTACTACGGCGACTACAGCCGTTATGAAACACGAAGGTAAAGCAACTTTTTTCTAAGGTGTCCCAGATAAAAACAGACAAACCACAAAGTTGTCTTTTACAAAGCACAAAAAATGTAGTTTCCATCCTAAGGGAAGACATAGCATAACCACACCCATGGACATATAGGGTGGGAGCGTGGTTGTATAGGGGGGGGGGGGGGGGGGGGTAGGAAGAGGGGATGCGGATCCAATAAATAAAAACTACCATATTCAACAGAGAAATCATATATTACTCAGGAGTAATCGTGCAGATAATATGTGATAACAAAAAGGAACCCAAACAAATTTTTAAAATAATTTAGTGGTGAAGACCGCATAAACAACCAGTAAACCGAGCTTCATAATCTGCCACACACATCACACCACTAATGCAGCGTAAAAGCACAACAAACACAGAAATCTTATTGTCTAATCAGCAGTAGACTGTAGGCGACACAGACAATAGTGCGTACCGAAATCAAAAGCTGTCATCCTCAGTATATCAGCGAGGAAGATAACGAAGGGAGCGCATGACAAGCCAATGGTAAGTGCAAGAACCAAAGTATATACGGCAAAATACGCAATATATTTTTATGAATTGGGGAAGAGAGGCAGAAGAGGCGAAGGAGTGGAGGAAGCATATCTGTTTTTGTCTGGGACATGTTAGAAGAAGTTTTTATCTTCACTTATGTGGTAAAGATTGTTATGGTAAAGTTTTTTTGCTTGTGAAGGTTCAGAAATGATGAAGATTCTTTAATCTCCTATTATTTGGTTTCTTTTAATACCAATGTTCACATTTAATGATTTTTATGCGCTAACATGACATACAACTTAGTAATACGCGCCGTATGTGGCACTGCTGTGTTTTACTCTTCAGTAATTTTAAATATTTGACTACTTTTGGTAAATATATTAAAAGTATTAATTTTATTGTTAACTTGTGCGGTTATTGTATTAATTGTCGTATTCTTGATGCTTGGAGAACATTTTAATAAATACAAAAGGTTTCCTATGTCCTGGTAGTCGCCTCCTACCCGAGGTTTCTTTAGGACAGCGGAAGGAGTAGACTGCCGGTTATCCGTATGGGCTGTAGCAGTTAGTTTGCACATTTTTGACAGGGTTCTTACATTTTAGGAAATGTTTTTGGCTGTGTTATGTAATTCGTGAAACGATATGTTTTGTATTTATAGCATACACTTAAAAATTGGGTAAAATTTGTATTGTGCCGGCCGGGGTGGCCGAACGGTTCTAGGCGCTACAGTCTGGAACCGCGCGACCGATACGGTCGCAGGTTCGAATCCTGCCTCGGTCATGGATGTGTGGGATGTCCTTAGGTTAGTTAGGTTTAAGTAGTTCTAAGTTCTAGGGGACTGATGACCTCAGAAGTTAAGTCCCATAGTGTTCAGAGCCATTAGAACCATTTTTTTTATTGTACTTGAGTGTAAATTTGATTTTCTAGCCGGCCGCGGTGGTCTAGCGGTTCTAGGCGCGCAGTCCGGAACCGCGCGACTGCTACGGTCGCAGGTTCGAATCCTGCCTCGGGCATGGATGTGTGTGATGTCCTTAGGTTAGTTAGGTTTAAGTAGTTCTAAGTTCTAGGGGACTGCTGACCACAGATCTTAAGTCCCATAGTGCTCAGAGCCATTTGAACCATTTTTTTTTTTAATTTTCTACCCTGTAGGATGATCTGAAATTGGGTCCCAGCCCGAAACTAATCATCGAGTGAATAAAGAGAACTGAAATTTTGCAGGTTTGGACTGATTTTCCGTTGTACTGAAATTCAAAAATATTTTATTTGCCACATTTAGCTACACCTTCCACCTGCTTCTCTACATAGCTGGTGCTCCGACTTACACATCTGTCGTAGCGTTGTACCAACTTTCCAATACCCTCGTAATGGAAGGCAGCCGCCTGTGCTTTCTGCCAAGTCTCTACGCTCATCTTCAGCTGGTTGTCTGTGCCAAAATGTTTCTTTCACAGCCACCGGCTCATGCGAGCAGAGTTGAAACTGAGGAGCCAAGTCCGGACTGTATGGTGGATGATCAAACGCTTGACATCGAAAATGCTGCAGAAGCGTCCTGCTTGCAGCTGCAGTGCCGGCCGAGAATTGCCATGAAGAAGGAAATTCATGACAGTTACATTGTGTGGGCTGCATGAAATCAGGCGTAGTCTCTCACGGGCACTCGGCTGGAGACATTATTTTCTAGGATCTTTACGTGTTCACTGTGCGCTCAGAACTGAAAAGAGCGACATGATATGATCGACAGGCATACTAGAAATACTGTCCAACACACCTGGGCAGAGCTTCATCGATTTTCCCTGTGGTTTCCATTTCGCGGTCGATCGGACGTTACTTTCCGAATAACACTCGTATTGTAGATGATAACAACCATCAGCTGTATAAGGGAATAACGAAAGTTAAAAATTTGTAACGGACCGGGACTCGAACCCAGATTTTCCGACTTAACCCCTTTGGCTATCTGTGCACGACTCACGGCCAGACCTAAGCTTCCATATGTCGTTGTTCCTGCGTCACAACCTGTTCTCGTACACATATTGTCTTACTCCTGTCCAGAGGAGGACATTTTAGTTGCAAGTAACTGGCCGCTATCGGCGGATAAATACAATACTGCAGTGCCTGCGACGTAAAGAAGAATGGCGCAGCGTTCCTTCAGACATCCATGTGTTTGGGTGCTGCCGGCCGGAGTGGTCGTGCGGTTCTAGGCGCTACAGTCTGGAGCCGAGCGACCGCTACGGTCGCAGGTTCGAATCCTGCCTCGGACATGGATGTGTGTGATGTCCTTAGGTTAGTTAGATTTAAGTAGTTCTAAGTTCTAGGGGACTGATGACCACAGATGTTAAGTCCCACAGTGCTCAGAACTATTTGAACCATTTAAACTGTGTGCACAGTGGGTGCCTCGAATGGTCATTCCTGAAATGAAACGAATGAGATTGGACATCTGCCAACTATTTCTTTTGGTTTTGAGCGTGAGAGTGATAAATGCCTTAACAACATTGTGACACGTGATGAAAGATGAGCTCACCATTTTGACCCCAAAAACAAGAGAGCATCAGTGAAGTTCCGCCACAAAGTATCACCGACGTCGTACTCGTAAAAGTTCAATATAATGCCATCAGCACGCAAAGTCGCGATCACAGTGTTCTGAGATGTTGCACAGGTGGTGCATTTGGGATTCATGCCTGAAGGCACCAGCGTAAATTACGCAAGATATTGCGAGACCTCCATAGAACTGAAAGCAGAAATTTACGAATTTGTCCACACATAGGGCATCCTCTCCTTCAGTATGACAATGCAAGACCACACACAAGCACTGCATCTGCGGTAATCCAACCCTTGTATTCACTGTCATGAGATCACACAACTAACGGGCAAGGCGAACTATTACATTGTGGTTTATTGGTAGAATCCTGAAGCGATGCAGACCTTCAAGAAAGGAAATAGCATACAATGCGTTAGTTCGTCCAGTCTTAGAGTATTGTTCGTCTGTATGGGACCCTTACCAGCTGGGTCTGATTCAAGAGACTGAGAAGGTCCAAAGAAGAGCGGCGAGATTCGTGACTGGTACAGTTAACCATCGCGAGAGCGTTACAAATCTCATAGAAAGTTTGAAGTGGACGGCGCGCTAAGAGGAAGGGGCTGTTGACTAAATTCCGAAATCCGATCTTCGCCGAGGATGTAGAGCATATATTATTACCACGAATCATCATTCAAAGATAAGGGAAATTAGAGCTCGTACTGAGACGTTCAGACAGTTGTTTTTCCCTCGCGTGATCCGCGAGTGGAACAGACGGGGGCAAATATGACTTTGGCGCGAATTATATGTAGATGTGAATGTAGACTGTCATCGTTCATTTTCCATACGTTCCCCACTTGGCCCCATCCTCTTTCATCTGTACCCAAAATTTGAGGAACACGTTCGACAACTTTGCTTTTAGAATGATGAAGCGGTGCAAGTATACATTATTAACTAACTAGTCTGCCACTGGGAGAAATTTGTTCATCGCTAGGGTGATTATGTAGTGAAATAAATATGTAGACGTGAAAAATAAAGCCACAAAACGTTAATAAACTTCAAGCTTTATGAGTTTTCACATAAAAAATTCATAGCCATTGCTTTTCAGCACACAAATATGCAATGGATTTTGGAGCCGGACACCTCGCAAAAGAAGATTCGTCACAGTTGTTCTGTTGTGTTTTGGGGGTGATCTCCATATGACAATTAGAGCCTACTCGGTTTGGTAGCGTGAACGTGAATAAGGATGTTTATTTCAACATTCACGGTGAATATTTTCTACATATTGAAGATGAGTGTGCTATGGACGCTCCGGTCTTCTGTGAAGATAACAACTGCGTTCACGTCATACTATAAAATTTAAAACGGTATGTCTGCTGCACAAAGTGTTCGAAATGGCGGGTGTGATTGAGCAACGTTTAGCTGAGAAGTTGGCGCATGGCGGGTGGGCCAGGTAAGTCAGCGAGCACTGGAAAGTGCTCTGTGCCACTGCTATGAGCCCGAGACATGCTAGGGGCCGCTGTATAGCAGGCCACTGGGTGGATGTAACTTGGAATCCCCTTGAGAGTTAGGCAGAACTGTACCACAACACATCTGTGAACATCGATCTATATGATTAAGGTGAGACTACCGAAACTTAAAGTTTTGGATATCCACTGAACTTCCAGAAAAAAATGGTTCAAATGGCTCTGAGTACTATGGGGCTTAACTTCTGAGGTCATCAGTCCCCTAGAACTTAGAACTACTTAAACCTAACTAACGAACTTAGAACTGCTTAAACCTAACTAACCTAAGGACATCACACAAATCCATGCCCGAGGCAGGATTCGAACCTGTTGCCGTAGCGGTCGCGCGGTTCCAGACTGTAGCGCCTAGAACCGCTCGGCCACCCCGGCCGGCTCACTTCCAGAGATTCTTCAGAAAATCTGATGATAGTCCGAAATCGCAATAAAGAGACAAATTCAGTAAAATTTTTACTATATTTATTCAACAAATATTGACAAATCTATTAATCTTTACATGTAAAATTGTTTAAAACAACAGTGACAGAAGCTACGGACATGCTACATATGCGTATCGCACACCATTGAACAGGTCTTGAATTTAACTATAAAATTATCATATTTATTTTAATATTCAATAGACTTTCTAATTGTTATAAATAATTTGTTTAATATGACTACAAAGTCTTTCGCAACAGAGTCCTTGCATAAAAAGTTCTCGGTTTACTTGCTGCGTCAGTTTTGGATAAAATCCCAAGCTTTCGATGACTACCTCCGTCATCTTCGTCAGGGGTAAAACTGACTGTCGTGGACCGGTGAGGCTTCCGTTTTTTTAAGCAGTGAACGGCTTCTCATTGGTTGGATGACGTAACGGTGAAAATGGCGCGTATGGAGGTGGCGGCCTCTGTGTCCAATTCTCCGCATGTTGCGATGGATGGCACTGCAAGCAACGCTGGATAAAGAGCGCACACAAAATCTATGGACATAGAGGCCGGCACCTCTGTACGCGCCGTTTTCACCGTGACGTCATCCAGCCAATGAGAAGCTGTCCACTGCTTATAAAAGCGGAAGCCTCAATGGTCCACGATCATCTAGAGGGTTGGTCCCCTCCTTCGAAAACGTCAGATTGCAGAGCCTGGGCTACCCTCAGGGTGGAATCTCCGTCTTCGAAGCTTGTTGCTGTCGCTGTCGCAGTCTGTCTGACTGTCTGTACGCCTGTCCATCAGTCCGTCCATCTGTCCGCCGTGCGGCTGCCGCCCCGTGCTCGCTGCTGTAGCTGTTCGTCCGTCCGTCCGTCTCGCCGCTGCCGCCACCGCCGCCGCCGCCGTCTTTGCCCCCGTCTCGCGCGCCGCCATCATGTCCCAACCCTCCACCTCCATCATTTTCACCTCTACCTCCTCTGCTCCAACCACCATCACATGGAGCTCATTCTCCACCCCCATTCCCGTCCTTTCTTCCCTCCCTGTACACCCTACTCCTGCGCCATTTTCGTCTGTAACTTCCCCCAACTCTTCCTCCCCTGTCACTGTCGCCCCATCGACATCTGCAGACTTTCCACCGCTCCCTGCACCACCTCTGTCAGGCTCCAAGCCAGCACGGATTTCGGCTCGCCGTTCCACAGTCTCTGTGCCACCCACGCCCCCTCCCTCTGCGTCATCTGCTCCTCAGGGCGCTACTGCCCCCCACCATCTCACCCTGCAACCCGTCCCCCAGCCCCCTCTCCACCCTGTCGTGACCGCGAAACCTTTCAAGTGCGCTAATGTTGACCCTTCCCCCGCAATCCCCAGGACCCACCTACCCCCATGTACGCGACCCCAACCTCCACCCCTCCCAAGCCTCCCACCTACACCTTTGTCCTCTCCAATCCTGACCCTCAATTCCTTTATACCCGCACCCTCACCCTGGCCATCCGTAAGTACTACCCCAATGCCCCCACCTCCCTTCTTATTCCTTGCAAGGATTCGGCCCTCATTAAATCCCCCAATGCTTCCTTCCACACTGTTCTCCTATCCAACATCCCACATATCCAATTTGGTCAAAATGCAACCCTCACCCCCTACCACACCCCGTCATCTCCCTGTCAGCCTCAGCCTCCCCGAGGTCCGCCAACCTTCACTGCTGTGATCACAAAGCTTAGCCCCGTGGTCACACAGGCTGAGGTGTTGGCGGAACTCAACTCCTGGCCCAACATCGAAATCCACTCAGCCTGCCGCAACTTTAATGATGCCGGGCTGACTTATCTAAAGCGGTTATTCACCAAATCCTCCTCCTCCATTGAACGCCTCCTCACCGAGGGAGCCCTCATATACAATCGCAGTCATAAGGTGGACCCCTCCCGTTCCACAGTCCAATCCTACTGCTGCCAACGCTGCCTCACATACAATGACCATGTTACCTCTGCCTGCAAGAACCCTCCTACTTGTCCCCACTGCAAAGCTTCCCACTTGCTAAAGAACTGCCCCAACCACACCTCTCCCCACTCCTGCAACACCTACAAAGAACCACATCCTACCTACTCCTCGAAGTGTAAAGCGAAACCTCCTCCAGTCATCCCTGAGCTCACCTCCCTGTCCGTCCTATTGATGACCCCATCTACCCCAACAACTCGCTCCGCCCTCCACCTACTGCACAGGACATCATTCGTTTCATCAACATTGTGCTCCAAAACATCCACCCCTTCCAGCACTCCCACACCCTTTCCCAAATCGCCCTCACTGCCCATTCCATCTTCCATCTTACCACCTATGCCACCTACTCCCACAACCAGACCCACTTCAACTTCATCCCCCTCACCACCCTCGCCTAACAGTCCCCTCCCATTGTACAACAACGCTACAGTATCCTGTACCACAATATTCTCTCCCTGCCCACCCACAAACTCCTCTTCCTCCACACCCTCCATCAGCACCAAGTGGATACCTTCGTCCTAAATGAAACTTTCCTTCAACCCCGTATCTCCATCTCCACAGCTCCTTACACCCTTCACCACACTGATAACCTGTACCCTCTGGCATGTGGTGGAGTTGCTATAGGCCACCTCAAGCACCTCCCTGTCTGGCCCCAACCTCTCCTTAACAATCCTGCCGAGCATCTCACCCTCAGCCTCTTCTTCTCCACCCTTACTGTCACCTGTGCCACCATTTATGTCAGCCCTCGCACCCCCTTCCTGTACCTTCTCCACCTACGTGATTGCCACCGACCTCAATATCCACAGCCGTGATCCTGCCGACCTCCAATGGTGGCATCGGTTTATCACCACTGTCCAGGGAGACCTGGTTCCCCTCCCGCAGCACACCCGACCCAAATCCAACACCACTCCCGATGTGGTCCATGCCTCTCCCAACCTCCTTGGGTGCATCACCACAGATGTCCTTGATCTCATTGGCAGTGACCATGCTCCTGTTCTCCCTCACTATCTGTAGTGGTCGCCAACCCCACCCCACTCCTCACCCTGACATCCCTCCTTAACTTGATTACTCCCATGCCAACTGGGATGCCTACTGGGACTCCATTCACACCCAGGTTGAAGGCCACAACCTTACCCTCCAATCTCCTGATGACTTCTCTCGCACTGCTGCCTTCATGCACCGGACCTTGTCTGACGCCGTCGCCACCCATATCCCCGCCAAAGCCATCCACCCTCACCACCCCACCCCGCCGTGCCTCCACACGCCATCCTTCTCCTTCGATAGTCTCGCCACCTCTGCCGCTCTTTTCTCCGCACTCAGGACCAGGACACACTTACCCGCCACTGGCAATGACAAATCCGCAACCTGCTTACTGTGAAGAAACGCCGCGCCTGGTGCCAGACATGTACACAATTGGTCTGCTTTCCACTGTCTTACTGGGAACTGCCCCACCCTCCAGTACCCTCTCCTCCTTGATGACTGTCCCTTTCCTGACAACCTCAGTAAGGCCAACCACTTTGCCTCTCACATATCTAATGTTTTTTCCATACCAGATGATCCCCAATTTGATTATTCCCTCTTCCCTGACGTCATCGACTGTACGAATACCTCTGTTCCTCCCCTTGCTCCTACCTTCCAGTACTTGGGCCACACACCACCATCTGAACTTAACATTCCCATCACTACACAGGACATCAGCCTCACACTCTGCACTAAATGCTACATTGCTCCTGGCCACGACTGTGTTACTTACTAACACCTCAAACACTGCCCGCCCTCCTTCCTTTCAGTCCTTGCCACCCTCTACAATGTCATCCTTGCCACTGGCTTCTACCCCAACCTGTGGAAAACCTCCCGTATCCTGATGTTCTCCAAACCCAACAAGCCTCCATCTGATGCCTCTTCCTATCATCCAATATGTCTCACATCAGAGTTCAGCAAGCTCTTGGAATCCATTCTTATCTGGCACATCCATGACCACCTCCATTGAAACCACCTCCTCTCCAACACCCAATGTGGCTTTCGACCTTCCTTCTCTGCCGATGACCAATTCCTATGCCTCACTCATCTCCTCTCCCTCCAACTTAACTCCCATTGCTCCGCCATTTTTGCCTCCCTCGACCTCAAAAAGACCTATGAGCATGTCCGGCATCCTGGTCTCCTGTTTAAACTCCAAACCTACTCCCTTCCTGTCGACTACATCCATCTGATGGCCTCCTTCCTCTCCTGCCGCCCCTCCTATGTTACCATCCATAATGCCAACTCCCACACCTTCTACCCCTCTGCAGGTGTGCCCCAGGGTTCTGTCCTCTCCCCTCTCCTCTAGCTCCTGCACATGGCAAAATTGTTCAAATGGCTCTGAGCACTATGGGACTTAACTGCTGTGATCATCAGTCCCCTAGAACTTAGAACTACTTAAACCTAACTACCCTAAGAACATCACAAACATCCATGCCCGAGGCAGGATTCGAACCTGCGACCGTAGTGGTCTCGCGGCTCCAGACTATAGCGCCTAGAACCGCTCAGCCACTCCGGCCGGCTGTACACAACAGATATGCCCCAACCCCCCCCCCCCTCCCATACACCTCTTGCAGTATGCTGATGACACCACATTCCTTGTCCTCGCTCCTACTCTCCAACGGTCCCAACGCCTTCTCCAGAATCACCTTGACCTTTTGGCCACATGGTTTAACCAGTGGCTCCTGAAAATCAATCCTTCCACGACTCAGGCAATCATCGTATGTCGTGACACTCGCTCCTTCCGGCTCCTGGATTTCTCCCTTACTGTCTGCGCCCGTCCTGTCCGCCTCTCCCCCACCCTCACCTACCTTGGCCTCGCCATTGACCGTTACCTCGCTTGGATCCCTCATCTCTGCTCCCTCCAATCCAAAGCCCACAATTGCCTCTGACTCCTCAAACTCCTCTCTGGCCGGACATGGGGATTGCACCCCTCTACCACCCCCCACACCAACAAATCCTTCATCCATCCCATCCTCTGTTATGCTAGTCCCGTCTGGATAGCTGCCCCCCCCCCCCCCAAATTCTATAAATCCTTCCAGATCCTTGAACATCATGCACTCTGCCTTGCCTTCCGTATACGCCTCCTGTCCACCACGTGGATCCTCCTCATTCCTTTCCCCCATCTGCTCCTATTGCTCAAATATCTCTGCATACTCTACACCTCCTGCCGCCTTGATCCCGCTCACCCCCTGGTTGCTCCTCTCCTCTCTCATCCCTGGCCCCTGCCACGCCTTCACTGTTGTGTCTGCCCTACCCTCCATCTCTACACTCTTCATCTCCTTTCCCAAGGTGGCTTCCATCAACTCCCCCTCCTGGATGATGCCCTCTCTCCCTCCACTTATCCCTCCTATCAACTCTGATCCTCACCCCCCCCCCCTCCTTTCTTCTGTCCTTTCCCTGGGCTCCCTCTTCCCCCACCCCCTTCCATCCTGTTTTCTTCCCACCTTCTGCCCAGCACCCACCCCCCTTCTTATGGGTTCTCGTCCTCCATCGGCTCCTTTCCCCCCTTCCCTCCCTTCGTTTTTCCTCTCCTTCTCCCCTTTTTATTTTCTCATCATCTGTCCAGGTTCCCCCCACATGCCCCCGACTGTGGTTTGTCATATTTGCCAACTTTTCAATGCAGTGTTCAAGTAAATGTTCAGTGTTGTTCGTCTTTCCAAAGTGTTGCGAACAGAAATCATGCTGTCGATGGGCATGAATTTTATGTCTCTTGCGAACAGAAGCCAGACTGTCGCCGCGTTTTTTAATTGTCTGTCTATTTTTTTACCTGTCTGCTTCATATGTATTTTATTAGCATCGTCATCCCTTTGTTCTATGTTTTAAGTTCCACGATTTTTCCGCCATGTTATCATTTAAGTCTCCGATTTTATCACCTGTTTTTATTATTTATTATCTTCATCTTTTTAAAACAAATTCTGTAGGCTGAAGAGCGGCATACTAAGCTGCTGCCAGCCCGCCCCCTTCGGGGGGAATCGAAACTCAATAAAAAAGAAACCAGTCCACGACAGTCAGTTTTACCCCTGACGAAGATGACGGAGGTATGAAGGTAGTCATCTAAAGCTTGGGATTTTATCCAAATTTGACGTGTCAAGTAAACCGAGAACTTTTTATGCAATTTGTTTAATAGTTATTAATAAAGTACCAAAACAAAGAGTTCTCCACACATATAGATTAGCTTAGCAAGAATGATTTGTCCTCTTATTCGTATTTTTTGTGTTTCTTTAATAAGAATCTTATTAAGTTAATTTTTGTAAGATGATTGTTTGGGTAGCGTAGTACAGCAGCGGCAAGGTGAATAAAGTTGTGAGTTTTACTAGCTCTTGTTGTTCTGTTTTATGATGCATAAAATTAAAAAATATAGGTGATTATTCTAAATGTACAACATGGAATGAAGTGATATCTGTCCACAAATTGTCTTGTAATGCATATTATATACGTAGGAGATGCGTAGATTGTAAAATATGAACTCACTGTAATGGCTGCCTAGTACCAAGACGCTTACATAACTGTAGACATATGAGAGAAATTTCAAATAAGCAAACAGAGCACAATTCTGGGCCTTTTGACGCTTTGGTCTGGTCGGGTGAGGTCGCTGGTAAAGTTTGAAGTGCCGTTGAGCCACATGTGTTTATGGGATATTCAGCGGTAGAATTATATCGGTGTGTTTCTATTCAGGATTTAGTGTAGTAGTTTGGGACTTAAAAAACAACCGGTGTGTCCTAGTGTAGGTGTTAGTGACTGAACTTTGCTATGGTTAATGGTTGTGGTAAATAGACTTGAATGAACTTACTGAACTTTAGGACTATTATTTAGTTTGATTGAGATCGGTGCACTTCACAGTGCATTTGGTTTACGTTCATCACTGCCTATGAACGCTGTACCTGCTCTGCTAGGCCCGTTATTTCGTCACTTATTGTTCCATTGGGCTTAAATATTAGCCTGTGTAACACCACATTTCAAAGTAATTTTTGGTTATTCTGAATAAACGGATACTGGACTGTAATACTATGGTTAGGCTACATCATTGTCCCAGAGGGATGATTTCTTTCTTATCTCGTTTATTTAATAATCTATTCGTTCATTTATGTGCTTTTGTAAACTATTCACTCACTGTTCACTAGCTGCGCCATATGAAAACAACAGTGCACAACCAACCTCCGAATATGCAGACGAGTCATACACAGATTCAAACTTATGTACTCGATCTCTGGTAGTTAGCTAGGAAAAAACTGATCTCAACTAAAAACTGATTTCGCAATGCCTATCACTTATCATATCCCCAGTAGAAGTGCAACTGTTTAGTCTCAACCAGGATTAACACCGTTGCAGCCAGTTTCGCTACAACATATTCCGTGTTTGATGAACACTAACGCATAATACAGCAATTCATCTGGTCAACTAAGTCACCTGATTCTGATACCACAGAAAATGTCTAGAACTCTTTGGTACATTGGATGACATGTACCAATAAACAGCACCCTGATTTCTTGAGTCTACATGATGTAACTGTGAACGTGTGTTTTCACGTGGATAGAACATATCTGAAGAAACTTGCAGAGTCCCTTCGTCACCAAATAGAATGCATTATAAAGGTTAGAGGCGTTGTCAGACGGAATTAGAGCGACATCTTTGGAGATGAACAATTTTTTGTTCAGCGTACTTACATCGATTTTAACGTATTTATTGTATTTAAGTCTTGGTCTCCCTCTACAATTTCTACCGCGCACACTTCCCCACTAGAGAAAAATGACGATGCCTTGATGTATCAGTGTGTGCCCTGCTAGCCGATCACTTCCTTAAGGCTTAATTAACGATCTCCAAAAATGCAGTATGAGACGTAGCGCTCACGTTACACAAAAATTTCAAATTTACCTAGCCTCACTGTTTATTGATTGGAACTGGGTTATACGTTTGAAACGATGTATATAATCGAAATGCGTAAAGTAGTTCCAGTCAATAAACAGCCTGAAACATTGACTTCTTTTAGTCACGACATAAAGGTCTTTTGCCCTCGATATCATCTAGAATGTGCTCACTTGTTATCCACTAGACCCGTTTAACCTTAATCTTGTTTTGAAACACCGCATTTCAGAAACTTCAATCGTCTTTTCGATTGTATTATTGTAATGTAACTAACGTACTTTAATGATAACATTTGCAGTAAATACAAATGTAGTGGCAGTTGCAGAAGAGTTGTCCCTCTTGGAGAAGGCAAAACTTGTAGTCGCAAACCGAAGGACGTTATTCGAAATCCTTATAAGATGGTTTTTTTTTATTTTAGTAACCAGTTAGTTTTATTTTGTAGCTAGAGTGGCAGTTACTAAGACACCTCGAGGTCACACCTGATGCTTGGAATCAACAGGCACTAAGCCAGTGGTTCCCAAACCTTCTTAGACCATTACCCCTGAGTGCAGTCAGATATTAGCTACTAACCCCCACTCCCCACAGTCATCAACACTAGCGCTAACTAAACTTTAAAATGAAAAATAATTTTCTCTGAATGCTTTTGTTTTTAAACTGATGGAAGATAAATTATATTTAGTTTCTGTAGATGTTTTATTAAGCCTCGCTCTAATGCGGCATTCGGCACAGCTTATTTCCAAAACCCGTCTTTTATCAAGTGATGACGCAATTTTCACATCAGCCTACAACTCCTCAGAAAAGACGCTGATAGCAGACACTTCTTACGAAGCATGTCCCCCCCCCCCCCTTCAGTGCTCCCCTCCCTAATGACATTTATTTTTACCCCCATCCAAACTCAACCAAGTCAAAATGTCTGCACTATTCTTTTTATTTGTAATTCACTTTATTGCTGAACTCCTCAGATCTGAAATGGTAAAAACTGGAATACTGCAGGTTGTCAATGCTTTGTATCTGGTTACTGCCACTAATAATAATAATAATAATACTGTGTTGGCCCTAAGACAATGTAATAGCAATTTCAAACTTGTCGTTGTGTTGTGCTGTCAATTAGTTTGTTTATTGCTGGCAACTGATTAATGAACCAATTTCTGGTCTATTGTGAGAACTGCCTGCACCTTGCAAAGGCATTTTCAAGAGATATTTTAATCATATGAGATATATATGTCTCAATCTTACTGTCATAGATGCATGGTGTGAAGAAAGTATGTGTGTCGTGCTGGATTACGTGAGGTAGATGTCCATACATTCGTTTCACACCCCGTAACGTCCACCACACCGCTTCACGCGCTAATGCCAGTTTCGAAATTAAAATGTAACTATTGGTAGCCTACGTAATCTGTGTTACACTCTTTTTTTTCAGTCATCAGTCTTCTGATTGGTTTGAGACCAGCCACGAATTCCTCTCCTGTGCTAACCAATTCATCTCAGAGTAGCACTTGCAACCTACGTCCTCAATTTTTTGCGGGATATATTACAATCTCTGTCTTCCTTTACAGTTTTTGCGTTTACAGCTCCCTCTTGTACCATGGAACTCATTCTCTTATGTCTTAACAGATTTCCTATGATCTTGTCCCGTCTCCTTGTGTTTTCCACATATTCCAGCTGCGCGGGGTAGCCACGCGGTCTCGGGCGTCTTGCAACGGTTCGCGCAGCTGCCCCCGTCGGAGGTTCGAGTCCTCCCTCGGGCGTGGGTGTGTGTGTTGTCCTTAGCATAAGGTAGTTAAGTTAGATTAAGTAGTGTCTAAGCCTACAGACCGATGACCTCAGCAGTTTGATCCCATAGCAACTTACCACAAATTTCCAAATTTTTCCACATATTCCTTTCCTCTCTGATCCTGCGCAGAACCTCGTCATTCTTTACCTGATCAATCCATCTAATTTTCAACACTCTTCTGTAGCACCACAGCTCAAATACTTCGATTCTCTTCTGTTCCGATTTTCCCACAATCCATGTTTCACTGCCATACAATGCTGCGCTCCAAACGTACATTCTCAGAAATTTCTTCTTCGTATTAAGGCCTATGTTTGATGCTAGTAGACTTCTCTTGGCCAGGAATGCCCTTCTTGCCAGTGCTGGTCTGCTTTTGATGTCCTACTTGCTCTGTCTGTCATTGGTTTTTTGCTGCCTAGGTAGCAGAATTCCTTCATCTGCTTCGCGAACACCAATCATGATGTTAAGATTCTTGCTTTTCTCATTTATGCTACTTCTCATTATTTTCGTCTTTCCTCGATTTACTCTCAGTCGATATTCTGTGCTCATTAGACTGTTCATTTCATTCAGCAGGTTACGTAATTCTTCACACTTTCACTCAGGATAGCAATCTCATCAGCGAATGTCATTGATATCCTTTCACTTTGAATCTTAATTCCGCTCCTGAACCTTTCTTTTATTCCATCGTAGCTCCTTCGATTTACAGATTGAACAGTAGGGGGGAAAGACTTCATCCCACTCTTATACCCTTTTTAATCCAAGCACTTTGTTCTTGGTCGTCCATTACTATTTTCCTTCTTTTCTCTTGTACATATTGTATATTACTTGTGTCTACCTATAGCTTATAGAAGCATCACAGTAGAGTTGTGGGGTGGCGGGTGGAATAATTGTAGAATAAATAGAATGTAATGTAGAAAAGATGCATTTCCCGGCCGATTAGCAACATATGTGGGGCAGCGAGTGGAATAATTGTTATTATATATCTTTATTTTTCCTGGCCGATTAGCAACATATGTGGGGCGGCGGGTGGAATTAATTGTTATATATGTTCCTATTATTTATTTAATGCTGTTGTTTGCCGTTCTCAACACTGGCTCTCTAACTACAATATTGGCAATCAGTAAGTGATTAGCAAAACGTGAAGCCTGTAATTAGAATTCCTAATGCCCAATTCATCTGAGAAATACATTTATAGCTACAGCTTATAGCTCTGAGGAATTAGGAGATTGTCTGGGATTCATAATCAAAAACGATTCTCTCTAAAATGTTCACTATATTCTGAAAGTCACAGACCAAAAAAGAATCCACACAATCAAACTATCAGAGCAGTTCAGAGTCTAATGCGCTAATGCAGCTATAACTGTTCAAATTAAATGTTTAAATGAATGCTCGCCATAATTTGATGATAATGTTCATCAAACGCCACGCTAAATAATTGTAGAATGTCTGTCCCGCAGCGGCATGTGAAAATACGACATACGCAAACCGAAGATAGATCATTAAAGTCATCCCAGAATTAACACTTCACTCGAAAACGATTTCATGGTTACACGTATCCCGAGTAACTTATTACGGCATCTGAGGCTGTTTATAGCAATGATACCGACGCGACGCGACTCCCGGCACAGGTGGTGCGCTAATCAGCGTCTGGAGAGAACTGGGGCCTTTTTCTCTCGCGCAGCATTCTTATATATAAAGCCGCGGTGCGGACGGCTAAGGGAACGCCTGATCAAATCCGCTCCCCCGACTAGACGCTGGGCTAGTAATGCACCACTTTAGGTTACTGAATAAATCATTGCTTCCTTTGCTGATGGCCGATGAAGCTCTCAATTTAAATGTGCAATCAGCACATAGGTAAGTAATCATAATACAAATCTGATGTGGCTAAGTCAAATATTTTGGGCGAGAGAATTAATTTAATTACACTACATGCAGTAGACGAGCTCTGAACTTGCCCTTTGGAGATATGCTATCGCTATAGTTTTATAGTTATTCAGTTGAAACTTCTCACATCTTTGTAATTATAGCGGATCTCCCTTCTACATAAATTTAAACATCCTACCCTTACTTATTCACCTACTTAATCTATCTTGCTTCCTTAATTTTTAAGACAAAAACCAGAAAATAATGAATTTCAACTAAAAGTTTAATTTGTGATATCCAGAATACTGTTTCTACTAAATTATTATGAAAAAGGAATCTAAATATAAATTTTTAAGTTTCTAGCTTTTTTCTGTTGCGCCAATGATTTTTACAGGAAAATATACAAATTTCGAAAATGGTTAAAGTTATTGAACTGATATCCAACGCATATTGATTTAGTGTTACTCTGACATGCTAGAAACGTGTCAGGTTATTTACTTGATTTTTGAAGTATTGTGCAACATTTATGACGTCAGAGCTAGTTACAGCAGACTAGGCTGGCACACAATGGAAAGACTGATGTGAATTTTATATGGCGTGAGTATGTTGCTTCGCTACAGAGTGATATAATGTCTTGAGACATATCTTATCAGAACCGGCTTTGACGATCATCTCTGTGAACATAGGTCTTTCGTCTTGCAAAGAACAATTGCTGAGCGAGCTTTGTCAAAAAACCAAATGTGATGTACTCTGCGTGCAGGAAACGCATAGGGACATCCAACACCGACGCCCCAAGGTTGCAGGGATGAAACTAGTAGCAGAAAGACGCACGCTCAATACGGGAGTGCTGTGTTCACCAAACCGGACCTCCAAGTGAGGATGGCGGATCACACTGAGGAGAGAGATATCGAGATTATCACGGTGGAATTTGGTGAATACATGGTGACCTCACTGTATAAGCCCCCAAATGTAGACTTCCACTTTGAACCACCAGTAAAAATCGGTAAACAGAAAACGGCTTTCATCATCAGCGATTTCAACAGCCATAGTCACATATGGAGATATGCACAAGAAGACAAAAATGGTGAAGCCGTTCTGGCGTGGGCCGAGTCAAACCACCTAGCACTTATCCACGACAGCAAACTTCCAACATCTTTCAACAGCGGCAGGTGGTGCCGCGTATAGAACCCGGATCTCCTATTCGTCGGCGAAGAAATAGCACAACAGTGCTTTAAGTCCATCTGCGCCCCCATCCCAAAGACACAACATCGCCCAGTAATGAGCCAAATGTTGCCAATAGTTATACCACGAAGAGTAAAGTTCAGAGGGAGATATAATTTCAGGAAGTCAGACTGGCCAAATTCATCAGAATACTACATCTACATCTACATCTACATCCACATCCATACTCCGCAAGCCACCTGACGCTGCGTGGCGGAGGGTACCTTGAGTACCTCCATCGGTTCTCCCTTCTATTCCAGTCTCGTATTGTTCGTGGAAAGGATTGTCGGTATGCTTCTGTGTGGGCTCTAATCTCTCTGATTTTATCCTCATCGTCTCTTCGCGAGATATACGTAGGAGCTAGCAATATACTGCTTGACTCTTCGGTGAAGGTATGTTCTCGAAACTTTAACAAAAGCCCGTACCAAGCTACTGAGCGTCTCTCCTGCAGAGTCTTCCACTGGAGTTTATCTGTCATCTCCGTAACGCTTTCGTGATTACTAAATGATCCTGTAACGAAGCACGCTGCTCTCCGTTGGATCTTCCCCATCTCTTCTATCAACCCTGTCTGGTACAGATCCCACACTGCTGAGCAGTGTTCAAGCAGTGGGCGAACAAGCGTACTGTAACCTACTTCCTTTGTTTTCGGATTGCATTTCCTTAGGATTCTTCCAATGTATCTCAGTCTGGCATCTGCTTTACCAACGATCAACTTTATATGATCATTCCATTTTAAATCGCTCCTAATGCCTACTCCCAGATAATTTATGGAATTAACTGCTTCCAGTTGCTGACCTGCTATATTGTAGCTAAATGATAAGGGATCTATCTTTCTATGTATTCGCAGCACATTACACTTGTCTACATTGAGATTCAATTGCCATTCCCTGCACCAACCGTCAATTCGCTGCAGATCCTCCTGCAGTTCAGTACAATTTACCAATGTTACTACCTCTCGATACACCACAGCATCATCCGCAAAAAGCCTCAGTGAACTTCCGATGTCATCCACAAGGTCATTTATGTCTATTGTGAATAGCAACGGTCCTACGACACTCCCCTGCGGCACACCTGAAATCACTCTTACTTCGGAAGACTTCTACCCATTGAGAATGACATGCTACGTTCTACTAGAAGAGAGAGTCCAGACATCTAGCCCAGATCCAGAGAACTATGACAGCTTCGTGGACACCGTCAAAACCTGCTCCCGACTGTCTATTCCAAGGGGATGCAGAACAGGTTACACACCATGACTCACCCAGGAAACAGTAGCCCTACTGGAAGAGTATCAAATGCTCTTCGAAAGAAACCCCTTCAGTGAAGAAACCCTAATCAAAGGAAGATTTATTACATCCCGGATATCAGATGTGAGAAGGGAGCAATGGACCAAACTGATGGAGGAAACTAATTTTGGCAGAGGTAGTCAAAAGGCCTGGAAACTCATAAAACGCCTAGCCAATGACCCCACCAAACCAAATCTACACGCGAACGTCACAGCAGACCAAACTGCACACCAGCTTCTCATAAATGGGAAACCACCAATATACGACAACCTAAAGACAAAAAAGAGGGGCATAGAACGAAACCCCCCTCAGGAGAGCGAAAAACTATCCAAGTCATTTACGTTGGCAGAACTGGAGCAGGCGATCAGTAAGTGCAAAATAAGGAGAACAGCCGGCCTTGATGATATATGCATCGAGCAAATAAAGCATTTTGGACCCGTAACAAGGAAATGGTTAGTCGATATGATGAACAACTGCATGACATCCTGCAAAGTTCAAAAATCTGGAGAAAATCGCGAATCATTGCCATCCTAAAACCAGGCAAAGAACGCGACAATACCAAAAACTACAGGCCGATCTCTCTGCTATGCCATATGAACAAGGTTTTGGAAAGGATGATACTCCACAGAATCACGGACGCCATCGAGCCCCTCCTGATCCCACAACAAGCAGGTTTCAAACAGGGCAAATGCAGCACGTCACAGGTGCTAAATTAACGCAACACGTAGAGAAATGGTTCGAGAACAGGAAGATCACCGGGGCTGTCTTCCAAGACCTATCAGCAGCCTACGACACAGTCAACCACCGACTGCTCCTGGGGAAGATATACGCAATGAATAGGGACTACAGACTAACCTTACTGATTGGAAACCTACTCCAGAATCGAAGATTCTTCGTAGATTTTCAGGGACAGAGAAGCCGGTGAAGGATACAGAAAAATGGCCTCCCCCAAGGAAGCGTACTGGCCCCAACACTTTTTAATATATATACTAATGACAAGCCCCTCCCCCAAGGCACCGAAAGCTTCATATATGTAGATGATTGCGCCATTACCGCTCAAGCAGACAGCTTTGAAACTGTTGAACAGAATCTGTCAGAAGCCCTCGACCAGCTTGCCACCTACTATAAGGGCAACCATCTCAAACCCATCCCAGGGAAAACCGAAACCTGTGCCTTCCACCTAAAGAACAGACAATCTGCAAGAAGACTACAACTTAACTGGGAAAGAGTGCCCCTAGAACATTGCGAAACACCAAAATACTTAGGCGTCACCTTGGATAGAGCACCCACCTAAAAAAAGCACTGCATGAACACTAAACACAAAGTAGCCGCGAGAAACAACATCGTGCGCAAACTAACGGGTACTAAATGGAGGGCACAGCCTGGAATAGTGAGAACCACAGCTCTTGCTTTGTGCTATTCAACAGCGGAGTACGCGTGCCCAGTGTGGAACAACTCATGCCACGCCAAGCAAGTGGACATACCACTTAATGAATCCTGCAGCATCATCACAGGCTGAGAACAACCACGACTGATAAATTATACATCTACATTTATACTCCGCAAGCCACCCAACGGTGTGTGGCGGAGGGCACTTTACGTGCCACTGTCATTACCTCCCTTTACTGTTCCAGTCGCGTATGGTTCGCGGGAAGAACGACTGTCTGGAAGCCTCTCTCATTTTACATTCGTGTTCTCTTCGGGAGGTATAAGTAGGGGGAAGCAATATACTCGATACCTCATCCAGAAACGCACGCTCTCGAAACCTGGACAGCAAGCTACACCGCGATGCAGAGTGCCTCTCTTGCAGAGTCTGCCACTTGAGTTTGTTAAACATCTCCGTAACGCTATCACGGTTACCAAATAACCCTGTGACGAAACGCGCCGCTCTTCTTTGGATCTTCTCTATCTCCTCCGTCAACCCGATCTGGTACGGATCCCACACTGATGAGCAATACTCAAGTATAGGTAGAAAGAGTGTTTTGTAAGCCATCTCCTTTGTTGATGGACTACATTTTCTAAGGAATCTCCCAATGAATCTCAACCTGGAACCCGCCTTACCAACAATTAATTTTATATGATCATTCAACTTCAAATCGTTCCGCACGCATACTCCCAGATATTTTACAGTGTAAGTAGGCTGTTTAGGTTTTTTTATTGGTAACTCCACCTCTGTATGAAAAATCACTGGCTGTGCTGTGTGCAGTCTGTGGGTAGTTTGCATTGTTGTCTGCCATTGTAGTGTTGCGCAGCGGCAGCTGGATGTGAACAGCGCGTAGCGTTGGGCAGTTGGAGGTGAGCTGCCAGCAGTGGTGGATGTGGGGAGAGAGATGGCGGAGTTTTGAAATTTGTCATGAACTGCTATATTTATATATGATGATATCAAGGTAAATACATTGTTTGTTCTCTATTAATATCTTTCATTTGCTAACTATCCCTATCAGTAGTTAGTGCCTTCCATAGTTTGAATCTTTTATTTAGCTGGCAGTAGTGGCGCTCGCTGTATTGCAGTAGCTTGAGCAGCGAAGATTTTTGTGAGGTAAGTGATTTGTGAAAGGTATAGTTTAATGTTAGTCAGGGCCATTCTCTTGTAGGGAATTTTGAAAGTCAGATTGCGTTGCGCTAACAAAATATTGTGTGTCAGTTTAAGCACAGTCTTGTATAATTGTTCAAAAAGGGGACGTTTCATATGTCGACCCTTAGCCGAGGATACCTCACTGGAATCTTCTAATTTTTTCTTGTAGTTTGTGTAATTAGTGTAGATTTTGTTTATTGCTAGCGCGTAATTATAGAGAGAATTTCCTTTGTAGTTGTAGTTTTTCATTGTTGTACAGTAAAACAGTTGTGGCATGCATGTAGATTTGCAGCAAGTTTTTCGCAGCTGCGCTTGCAATTAACTAAATATTATTTTCAGTGCTATGTTAATGTGTTCTCTTATTTTTGCTCTTCAAATTGTGCTTTTCTGTGTTGTCGTGTGAAATATTGTGACAATAATGGCGTGTGAAAAACGTAATACTAGGCTCCAAAGTAAACTGAGAAATGACAGTGAAGACGAAAGCAGTGTGATAGCGCCGCAGAGTAATGAATTAACAGACATTCAAAGTAGTAATTTGGTAACTGTGCATAGGGAAATGGAGCAGGCGGCAAACAATGGCGTGGACAGTGAAACAATTAGTGAAGAGGGACGCATTTTCGATCGATCGGTCGGCAACAGCTTGCCTCAGGAATCGGGAATGACAGGACACAATTTTGCAAATACTGTAGACTCAGGTTTTGGGTTCTCACCGTTTTCTCAAATGAGTCAAGACACATTTTCTG
Organism: Schistocerca serialis cubense; assembly: GCF_023864345.2. Classification (NCBI taxonomy): domain Eukaryota; kingdom Metazoa; phylum Arthropoda; class Insecta; order Orthoptera; family Acrididae; genus Schistocerca; species Schistocerca serialis. The sequence goes on from NC_064645.1 coordinate 401,756,860, forward strand.
CTTGTCAAAATGTGAATGTTGCCGGTGCAACTTCACTGCCGAAAAGCACTGAGGAACATGTTTCAGACACCAGTGCATTGTTATTACAATTAATGCAACAAATGGGACAAAAGCTTGAAAAGTTAGATACAATGGAACAACACCAGAGACAAACACAGCAACAGTTAGACACAGTGGAACAAAATCTCAAAAAGTTAGACACAGTGGAACAAAATCTCAAAAAGTTAGACACTACACTTGAACAAACACGTGAAGATTTAACCACTGAGTTACATAACATCGAATCGAAATGTCAAAAGGTCTGTAATGACGTAAAAACACAAATTTGTGAGCATTTCCAACCTATTTTTTCACGTCATGAAAATGTATTACAGAATCACGAAGCAGCCATAAAAGAACTGCAAACTATTGTTCATGAAAATCATGAGACCTTGCAAGCTAAAATTGACTCAGTTGCATCTACCGATTCGGATACGCAACTTGCAAGAACTCAGGAAAACTTAAAGGACACAGTAGATACCCTGAAAATTGGTTCAGAAAGACACATGGAGGAAATAAGTACACTATCGGAGAAAGTAGCCGAACTTTCGGATCAGGTCACTAACTTATCTACAAAGGTAGATGATGATCTGAATGACACAAGACGCGTAGCCTTCACTGACACAGAAGAGTATGAACAAATAAGAAAATTCAAACAAAATCAAAATCAAATCAATACACAGTACAAAAGAGAAATCCGGGAAGTACAAGATCAGTTGACGCAGGTAATACAAGAATTACGTATTTCAGAGGACACTCGCGCTCCAATACGGGAAGAGGGACATAGAAATACGGAACAAACACAAAATAATAACACAGGACACTTCGGAAATTATGAAAGAAATTGGCAAGGCGCAATGGATTTTGAGATGGAACCGCCGAAACGAAGTAACAATGACCGACATGCGACTCGCCGACATGACGATTTTGACTATAAGCTGTTCATTACTACACGTAAATTCAAAACATTTAAGAATTCTGGCAACGACATTCATCCACAAGCATGGCTCCATCAATTCTCTCATTGTTTTCCTCCCAACTGGTCGTTAGAACACAGATTAGAATTTATGTGTGGCTACTTAGAGAATGAACCAGCTGTAAGAATGCGATCGGTCTTTCACGATTGCCACAGTGAAGGAGAATTTTACCATGCCTTCCTCTCAGCATATTGGTCTCAAGCCACACAAGACCGAGTAAAACATGGCATCATAATGATGAAACATTTCGAACAATCTGTATTTTCCAGTCTTGTGAAATATTTTGAAGACATGTTGCATAAGAATCAGTATCTTTCAAACCCACACATTTACGAGATATTATTTTAGCAGGACGTTGCAAAGAAGACATTGAGGCTTTTCAGGGACTGTTACAAGAACTGGAAATTGACACAGACAGTCGCGGGATGCGAAAACAGGAAAACAATCACTACAGGCCACATCCGTCACAATTCCGTGACGACAGAAACAATAACTGGACACGACAGGTCTATTCTTACAACGCAAATCGTGACCAAAATAGACACCACCCGTACAACAACCGTTGGCAGAGTAGTAATAATTACAGGGAAAGATCACCTCTCCGTGGTAGTGACTATCACAGAGACAATCAGAGAAACAGACAATATGGGAACCAAAATAATTATTATTACGGGAGACAGAATAACTTTAGACGCAACGGTCCAGCGCGCAGTTACGATTCAGGGAGAAATTCTCCACCACTTAACCGACAAGAAAGAAACTACAGGAACTACCGACATGACGACAGACGATGTGATCGTAACGACAGACCTGAATTGCATCAGAACTGGCGGGATTCAAACAGAGCAGGGCCTTCTCGTCACGGTGAATTTGTAGAAGTTAGGTCTCCAAACCCCAATAACGATGTGCGCCAACAAAGAGACCATAGGCAATGACTCACACCGCTGGCTGCCACAAAACGTACTTATGAAACTGACGACGCAGCTGCCGTAGCTAGTAATTACGTAAAAATGGAAGACATTAGGGACATCTTACTCCAAGAACACGACGTAAAACATAACAACATTGCATATCCTGTGATTCACATTACAGTAAATGACGTAAAATTTACGGCAGTACTTGACTCTGGCAGTCCCATTTCAGTAATCAGTGAAACAGCCTTTAGCAAATGCAACAAATCGAACGATTGCCCCACACTTCCGTTACGTAAGATTAAATTACAAGGTGCAATCTTTGGAAAAAGTGTAGATGTACGCCAACAAACCAACTTAGAATTCTTTTGTCAAAGCCACAGCTTCTCTATGAACTTTCTTATTGTTTCATTATTGTCGACGGAAATTATACTGGGAGTAGACTTTTTGAATGAATACAAAGCAATCTTAAACTTTCACGATGCTGAAATAACTTTAGAAAAAGAAGGTAAGTCAGTAGCTTTGAAATTTGAAGATTGGCTCTCAAACCATGACGAAGAAATTAATCGGCTTTACCTCCTGTTAGACAACAGTTCGGAATTTTCGACGGAACTTGACGCTAACAATCATTCTGCAAGTACTGACAGGGATGATATCGACGGCGCATTTGACACTAATAAGTTAATTCAGAATAAAATTCAAACAATTGAGAATTGTAATGACACTGATAGGCAGGACCTTTTTGAGATTTTACAAGCACATTCCACAGTTTTTACTCACAAAACAGGAACAATCAAGGGATTTCAATACAAATTTCGTGTTCGTGAGCATACTAAATTTTGTGTTAGACCGTACGTAATTCCAGCACATTATAGGGACCGTGTTAGAACAGAAATACAATCTATGCTTGACGAGGGCATTATTGAGCCTCCAGTAAGCTCATACAACAATCCGTTACATGTTGTTGAGAAGAAAAATGGATCGATCAGGCTTGTCTTAGATTCGAGACAAATCAATACTATCATTATTCCTGAAACAGACAGACCGCAGACGATGGAAGAACTTCTTCAAAATTTTAATGGTGTAAAAGTGTTGTCTTCCATTGATCTCAGATCCAGCTTTTATCAGATCGAACTTCATCCAGAATGTAGAAAATACACAGCTTTCCTTTGTTTCGGCGTTTGTTATCAGTTTCGGAAACTTCCTTTTGGTTTGAACATTTCTTCAGCAGCATTCATTCGCGGGCTAAATTCCATATTACCTGAATTGTTAAAACGTCACATCACCTTATATGTAGACGATATTCTGATAGTAGAAGCCTCATGGGAACAACACAATCGCATCCTCAACAGCGTGTTACATATTTTTGCAGAATCTGGAATTACAATTAACTTGGAAAAGTCTGAATTCGGTAGGACAAAAGTGAAGTTTTTGGGACATATTATTTCTTCTGAAGGCATTCAGCCGGATCCTGAAAAGTTAGAAGCAATCAGAGCCATTCCAGTTCCATCTACAAAAAGACAAGTCCGCAGTTTTCTAGGTCTCGTAAATTTTTACCGTCGTTTTCTGAATATGAAAATTCTTGTTACACCAAAACTTTGTTCTCTCACTGGAAAAAATACTATTTGGAACTGGGACGAACAAGCACAGTTGGAATTCAATTCTTTGAAAGAATCGCTACTTAACGCGCCAATACTAGCTCATCCAGATCTGTCACAAGATTTCTGCCTTAGCACGGATTCTTCTAAAGTCGGTCTTGGTGCCCATTTATTTCAAGAAGCCATAGAAAATGACACTACCGTTCAGAAAACCATTGCTTTTGCTAGCCGAGTGCTAACAAAATCTGAAAAAAAATTATTCCGTTACTGAATTAGAAGCTTTGGCTATCGTTTGGGCATTTAACAAATTCCGTTTCTTTCTTTCTGGTAAGCACGTAAAAGTATACAGTGATCATCGTGCATTACAATTTCTTATGTCTTCAAAATTAAATCATGACAGGTTAAAACGTTGGGCATTGTTTCTGCAAGAATTCCGCTTCACAATAGTCTACATTCCCGGCAAGGAGAACATTGTTGCGGACGCATTGTCACGCGCACCGGCTGGGCTTGAGAAAAGTAACACAGAAGGCAACCTCGAGAAAAATTTCAGTATTCTTTACATTCAGAAAGTCGCCTTTGAAAACTTCATCACCACATCTTTAAAGGACATTGCTCATGAACAAGATAAAGATCCGATTTGGAAAGACATCAAGAGCAAATGGCATGAAAAGACACACACACAGATTCGGCATTATTACCTGGTTAGAAACAACATACTCTTCAAACGCTGCACTGTTGATGACAAGCTATGGGTACTTTGCATTCCAGACGATTTTGTTAATAAGCTCATTTGGTACATTCATTTCAGCTACGCACATTTTGGTCCACGAAAATGTTATCATATTCTTCGAACGACTTGTTATTTTAACAATATGGAAAAGAGAATTCGAAGAGTCTTGTCTATTTGTAAACTTTGTCAAAAGGCGAAACCATCTACTGTCTCACATCATGCTCCGTTATTTCCTATTATTCCTTCTAAATTAAAAGAATTTGCTGCTGTTGATCTCTTGGGACCGCTTGTCAGAACATCTAATGGATTTTCGTACGTTTTAGTCGCTGTTGAACTTACTTCAAAATTTGTTTCTTTCACTCCGTTACGTAAAGCCACTGGACGATCTGTATCCAACGCCTTTGTTAAAAATTTCTTACGTGAAGTTGGACACGTTAGCAAAGTTATTTGAGATAACGGACCTCAATTCAGATCTGCTGTTTGGTCACGCATGCTTCGGAATCATAAAATCAAACCAGTTTTTATTTCATTGTACTCACCACATTGTAACCCGTCTGAACGGATTATGAAAGAAATCAATAAGCTTTGCAGACTTTATTGTCACAGAAAGCATCAGCATTGGGACAGATATTTACACTTATTTCAAAATGTGCTGAATGAAATGCCTCATGATTCCACTGCTTTACCACCTACTCTTGTACTAAAGAATGAAGAACCACCGAACAGAATCAGAGAGCTTGTACCTTTCCCAAATACACGTAAACTTCGACACAAAGACATAATTGATTTGGCTCTTAAAAATATAAAATCTGCAGCAGACAAAAGGAGAAAACTACACGGTAAAGCAAATGCAAAGAAATTGTATATTGGTCAGAAAGTTCTCATTAAAGCTCATTCATTGTCACATAAGAAGAAACACTTGAGTCACAAATTCTTTCTAGTTTACAATGGACCTTACAGAATCCGACGTATACCACATGATAATTGCGTACTAGGAAGAGTAAAGATTTACACCACATTTCACATGTAAAACCGTTTATTGAAAGATAATCTGCTTTTTAACTTTGTTTTTGCCATATAAATTTTCACTTTACATTACTAGTATGCTTTGTCAGACTTAGAATCTGTTAATATGCAATAATGTTTGAAGTTAAATATCCAGTGAAGAACCAAGAGAACTTATTTAAACAGAAATTAAGAATGCATTGTTATAGTGAACTGACGACACATCGTTATTGTGTGTGTACATTCTTGTTTGTTAGTGGCACGATTACGTAACGACCATAAGGCTCACATACTTAAAACATATACTGGTTCTGCTAATGAGATTTTAATGCAACATTTTGGTTTACTTGAAAATATATTCTGGATTTAAAGTACTTTCTGTGAGATACCAGATGACACAGTGGTTAGTTTATGTGACAGCTACACGATTTTATCACGACGCTACTAATGAGTGACAATGTACAATGTTGCTTTTGCGGTGTTTCTGTTTTATATCTGCACAGTTTTTCTGTTTTATTCTGGAAAGTAAAACATGTTTTAGTAGTAACTTTTGTAGTATAGCTACAATGAGACAGGGTTTTCCGTAGCACAACAATACGTTACAGCGCAGTATGTTCTTCACCACAACAATAAGCGTAATAACTAAAATATCTATACGCAAAGCATTTCACTTTCGTTTATCATGAGGTAAGTACATTGTCTTCTGCAGAACTTAGCTTTCGGAGGACGATAACTACGACACTTCCACAGAGATTATCTTACAGCAAGACGCATATTTAGCGCTACAGGACACGTATTTGAGTGATTAATTTTGTACTTCAAACATTTATTTTTAAAGATTTTTGAATTACAAAGAAAGTTTTCCGTGATACATTTCATTCCATTGCTGTAATCTGTAACACCTGAGGGTATAATTACAATAATCCTCAGGGGGGTACACGCTTACTTTGTGTACCATGTGTTTGGCAAGCACAAAGAGCCCCAGCTAATATGGTATTTGGTTATACAACTTTACACTTCAGTACCATATTTCTCTAACACAGAATTACACAGCTATCTGATTATTTGACAGAGAAACAAACATTCTTTTTACTACGTCAGTGACAGATGTTTACGCAATTACAGAGTTGGATTACTTCACACTTATGAAATTGTATTTTGTCTGTACTGTGTGAACTGTTCATATTTTTTTGGACCCATTGTGATACTATGAGAGCTTTGAATGATGTATTTGGTATGAGATCATGATTTTTAAAGTACGTTTGAGGTAGGTGACACTATTTAAATGAGCAGAGAATTCTTTTTAGGCTTTGAAATTATTGGAGGAAGCTACGACGATTGTGAGAATTGACTGAGATGTTATGATATTATTACGACGACGATGTGTACTATGCTGTTGAGATATGTTTATGATCAATAAGATGAGGCTACCGTATATGAGGAATAAGAAGTATGTTGGAAACCAAGAATCGTGCTTTAAGAGTTATGAAATGTGCGTGAATGCGTGACTGTATCACAATGCTGACGAATATTTTATTTGGACACTTATATTTATAGAATTTTCTTTCTACAGATTTGCAACGCTAATTCTTGACCTGTGAAATATTTTTATGTGAGACTGTCACTGTAGCGGAAACTGCTGTACTAAATACTTCCGTAAGAAAGTTAAGTGACCACCTGCACGTAATGCGTCATGGGCACCCACCTGGGCGACAGCCGCCCGAAAAAAAGCCATTAGCCTTTCAGCGGCACAGGTAGAAAAAAAAGGGGAGGCCATTATACTCGTTACTGAAATGCCTAATGAAATGACGAGAAATATTTTTACATCTGCACACCTGATTACGACAAGCGTCTTTCTACGAGAGTTGAGAGAATTTCTACTAACTTATGAAATGTCACATGACTATTGAATGATATTTTTATGCTTTGGTTTGCGTAATTGCTTATTTCATTTGATACCTGTTTTCCAGCTGTGTTACAGCATTAGTTTTATAAAATAAACTTGGATGCATTTGCTAATGTGAACACTTTCTGTCAACAGATCTATTAAATGATAATTTTGTAATCCACATTCTTTAAAAAAAGGAGCACTTGGAAAGGAAAGAACAATAAGAAGGGACTAGTAACAGTAACTGGACACATAATTTTCTTTTCAAGTACATGGTAATATCTTTTTTCAGTAAGTTGTTGTGGTGCACCACTTTAATTACATAGACATTAAGATGTGAATATACATTTCCCTTATCTGCATTGTTGTTTTTACTGTAATATTTTTTCTGCTTGAGCTGTCATGTTTAGATATAAGCTGCTGTTTGCCAGGCATAGTGTTACTGAATTTGACTTTGTGTTACTCTGCTAAGCCAGATTTATTTTTTTTGTTCGCTGTGCATTGCCTCATATTAGTTGTAATGTTGAATTGCTTGGTAATTTAGATTTACTGTAGCTTGCTTTGCGATTTTCCATTTCTTTTCATTGCTGTTTATATTAATTGTTTTATGTGCTGCTGCATTGCCTCGTCCCTTAGTTTAGCATCTGAGCTCAGTAGATTTAAGTTAGCTTAAGAGGGGGTAGCCTCTAAGAGAATGAGTTGCGATGAATTGGAAGAAATGCATTCAGAAGTTATACGAAAAAAAGTACAGAAAACAGGTTTAGGTAGGATTTTCTTGGAAATAAATGTTGAGGTAAGAAATGTGTGAACATATAAATACAGAAAGCATGCTTAGATAGAATTTTTTTGGTGGAAACAAAGGATGAAATAAGAGGAAAGATATATGAAGTTTTGGGTTGGACTGCAGTACCAAATGTTACACTGAAAACGAACCCTGTCCTTTCCTATTGGTGTTATCCCACTATGTGTTTGTGTACCCTTGTGTATTTCTTTTCTTCCTGTCTCTGTGTACTGTTTCATAGAAATTTTTTTCTGTTCTAGTACTCAGCTACATTCACTATGATGAGGAATACTGTTATCCTCAAATATAATTTGCATTTATAATATGTCATTTTCTTTGTAAAGATGTTTAGACATTACTTGTTCTGTTTTGTTTTAATGCTCATGTGTGAAGTTGATGTTTCAAAAGTTATTGTGATCTTTTATGTATGTACTCATGTCATAATTCCACTGATGTGTATGTTAGTTCGATTCTTTTGTAAAGCCTGTACTACAAATGTTATCTGTATTGTTATGTTTTTAATGATGTATTTTGTACCTTTGTAATCATATTTTCGTGTTATAATATTGTAATTGACACAGGTTAATCAAATTAAGTAACTTGTAAGTTCCATTTCACTGCACACGTTTCTGTTGGGCATAGTATATGGACAATATGTGAGAAGTAGGGACTGATAGTGTTTGCATGTGTGTTAATGATTCAGCAAGGGACTGGATAACAGCATTGCTGGTTCTAAGGACAATTCCAGAAACTTCGTGAGTGCACAAGTGGTGGTTTATGGACTTGCTATATTATCCGCAAGACTCTTCAATGGTGATTGTGCACCTGCACAGTCACAACAGATGGCTGCTGGCTATCTCTACAAGGACTACAGTGGGGCTGCATCTTTGATGACCCACCAGCACCATTATCTCTACAAGGACTACTGTGGGTCTACATCTTTGATGATCCATCAATACCATTATTTCTACAAGGACTGCAGTGGGTCTGCACCTCTGGTGGCCCACCAATACCGTAATCTCTACCAGGACTACAGTGGGTCTGCTCTGTGATGACCTACCTACCAATACTCTTCAAAATTTCGACTGACTCTGCTGTGGGTTTGCTCTGTTGTGTCCCATTACCTGTATGCATGTCAAGAGTCAGCACTGTCTTTCCGTTGGAAAGACAACACTACTTCTTCACGACTGCATGGAATTCCACTACTTCCGTGTGCATTTACTTCTACTGCTCAGACTTTGAGAAAAACACTACTATTTTACCGTAATGAATGATCAAGAATGTCTTTATGGACTGCGAGAAAATTTGAGCTTTTGACCAACATTGTATCAATAAGTGTGTGCATTTGATTTCTTTGTTATTGTAATTATGAAAAATTTTTTTCAAATCTGTATTGGCCACTGCCCAATCCAATTTGTAAAATTTTTTGTGGGGAGCATGGGGGCTATGTAAGTAGGCTGTTTAGGTTTTTTTATTGGTAACGCCACCTCTGTATGAAAAATCACTGGCTGTGCTGTGTGCAGTCTGTGGGTAGTTTGCATTGTTGTCTGCCATTGTAGTGTTGGGCAGCGGCAGCTGGATGTGAACAGCGCGTAGCGTTGGGCAGTTGGAGGTGAGCCACCAGCAGTGGTGGATGTGGGGAGAGAGATGGCGGAGTTTTGAAATTTGTCATGAACTGCTATATTTATATATGATGATATCAAGGTAAATACATTGTTTGTTCTCTATTAATATCTTTCATTTGCTAACTATCCCTATCAGTAGTTAGTGCCTTCCATAGTTTGAATCTTTTATTTAGCTGGCAGTAGTGGCGCTCGCTGTATTGCAGTAGCTTGAGCAGCGAAGATTTTTGTGAGGTAAGTGATTTGTGAAAGGTATAGTTTAATGTTAGTCAGGGCCATTCTCTTGTAGGGAATTTTGAAAGTCAGATTGCGTTGCGCTAACAAAATATTGTGTGTCAGTTTAAGCACAGTCTTGTATAATTGTTCAAAAAGGGGACGTTTCAACAGAAGTTACTGCTACCAGTGTTTGTTCCGCTATCATAAAATCATACAATAAAGGACCCTTCTTTCTATGTATTCGCAATACATTACATTTGTCTATGTTAAGGGTCTGATGCCGCTCGCTGCACCAAGTGCCTATCCGCTGCAGATCTTCCTGCATTTCGCTACAATTTTCTAATGCTGAAACTTCTCTGTACACTACAGCATCATCCGCGAAAAGCCGCATGGAACTTCCGACACTATCTACTAGGTCATTTATAAGTATTGTGAAAAGCAATGGTCCCATAATACTCCCCTGTGGCACGCCAGAGGTTACTTTAACGTCTGTAGACGTCTCTCCATTGATAACAACTTGCTGTGTTCTGTTTGCTAAAAACTCTTCAGCCCATCCACACAGCTGGTCTGATATTCCGCAGGCTCTTACTTTGTTTATCAGGCGAAGTGCAGAACTGTATTGAACGCCTTCCGGAAGTCAAGCAAAATAGCATCAACCTGGGAGCCTGTATCTAATATTTTCTGGGTCTCATGAGCAAATAAAGCGAGTTGGGTCTCACACGATCGCTGTTTCCGGAATCCATGTTGATTCCTACATAGTAGATTCTGGGTTTCCAAAAACGACATGATACTCGAGCAAAAAACATGTTCTAAAATTCTACAACAGATCGACGTCAGAGATATAGGTCTATAGTTTTGCGTATCTGCTCGACGACCCTTCTTGAAGACTGGGACTACCTGTGCTCTTTTCCAATCATTTGGAACCTTCCGTTCCTCTAGAGACTTGCGGTACACGGCTGTTAGAAGGGGGGCAAGTTCTTTCGCGTACTCTGTGTAGAATCGAAATGGTATCCCGTCAGGTCCAGTGGACTTTCCTCTGTTGAGTGATTTCAGTTGCTTTTCTACTCCTTGGACACTTATTTCGATGTCAGCCATTTTTTCGTTTGTGCGAGGATTTAGAGAAGGAACTGCAGTGCGGTCTTTGGAAAAAGGTGTTTAGTATTTCAGCTTTACGCGTGTCTTCCTCTGTTTCAATGCCATCATCATCCCGGAGTGTCTGGATATGCTGTTTCGAGCCACATACTGATTTAACGTAAGACCAGAACTTCCTAGGATTTTCTGTCAAGTCGGTACATAGAATTTTACTTTCGAATTCACTGAAGGCTTCACGCATAGCCCTCCTTACGCTAACTTTGACATCGTTTAGCTTCTGTTTGTCTGAGAGGTTTTGGCTGCGTTTAAACTTGGAGTGAAGCTCTCTTTGCTTTCGCAGTAGTTTCCTAACTTTGTTGCTGAACCACGGTGGGTTTTTCCCGTCCCTCACAGTTTTACTCGGCACGTACCTGTGTAAAACGGATTTTACAATTGCCTTGAACTTTTTCCGTAAACACTCAACATTGTCAATGTCGGAACAGAAATTTTCGTTTTGATCTGTTAGGTAGTCAGAAATCTGCCTTCTATTACTCTTGCTAAACAGATAAACCTTCCTCCCTTTTTTTATATTCCTATTAACTTCCATATTCAGGGATGCTGCAACGGCCTTATGATCACTGATTCCCTGTTCTGCACTTACAGAGTCGAAAAGTTCGGGTCTGTTTGTTATCAGTAGGTCCAAGATGTTATCTCCAAGAGTCGGTTCTCTGCTTAATTGCTCGAGGTAATTTTCGGATAGTGCACTCAGTATAATGTCACTCGATGCTCTGTCCCTACCACCCGTCCTAAACATCTAAGTGTCCCAGTCTATATCTGGTAAATTGAAATCTCCACCTAAGACTATAACATGCTGAGAAAATTTATGTGAAATGTATTCCAAATTTTCTCTCAGTTGTTCTGCCACTAATGCTGCTGAGTCGGGAGGTCGGTAAAAGGAGCCAATTATTAACCTAGCTCGGTTGTTGAGTGTAACCTCCACCCATAATAATTCACAGGAACCATCCACTTCTACTTCACTACAGGATAAACTACTACTAACGGCGACAAACACGCCACCACCGGTTGCATGCAATCTATCCTTTCTAAACACTGTCTGTGCCTTTGTAAAAATTTCGGCAGAATTTAGCTCTGGCTTCAGCCAGCTTTCTGTTCAAATGGTTCTGAGCACTATGGGACTTAACATCTTAGGTCATCAGTCCCCTAGAACTTAGAACTACTTAAACCTAACTAACCTAAGGACATCACACACATCCATGCCCGAGGCAGGATTCGAACCTGCGACCGTAGCAGTCCCGCGGTTCCGGACTGAAGCGCCTAGAACCGAACGGCCACCGCGGCCGGCCCAGCTTTCTGTACCTATAACGATTTCAGCTTCGGTGCTTTCTATCAGCGTTTGAAGTTCCGGTTCTTTACCAATGCAGCTTTGACAGTTTACAATTACAATACCGATTGCTGCTTGGTCCCCGCATGTCCTGACTTTGCCTCGCACCCTTTGAGGCTGTTGCCCTTTCTGTACTTGCCCGAGGCCATCTAACCTAAAAAAATGCCCAGTCCACGCCACACAACCCCTGCTACCCGTGTAGCGGCTTGCTGCGTGTAGTGGACTCCTGACCTATCCGGCGGAACCCGAAACCCCACCACCCTATGGTGCAAGTCGAGGAATCTGCAGCCCACACGGTCGCAGAACCGTCTCAGCCTCTGATTCAGACCCTCCACTCGGCTCTGTACCAAAGGTCCGCAGTCAGTCCTGTCGACGATGCTGCAGATGGTGAGCTCTGCTTTCATCCTGCTAACGAGACTGGCAGTCTTCACCAAATCAGATAGCCGCCGGAATCCAGAGAGGATTTCCTCCGATCCATAGCGACACACGTCATTGGTGCCGACATGAGCGACCACCTGCAGATTGGTGCACCCTGTACCATTCATGGCATCCGGAAGGACCCTTTCCACATCTGGAATGACTCCCCCAGGTATGCACACGGAGTGCACCTTGGTTTTCTTCCCCTCCCTTGCTGCCATATCCCTAAGGGGCCCCATTACGCGCCTGACGTAGGAGCTCCCAACCACCAGTAAGCCAACCCTCTACGACCGCCCGGATCTTGCAGACTGAGGGGCAACCTCTGGAACAGGACAAGCAGCCATGTCCGGCCGAAGATCGGTATCAGCCTGAGACAGAGCCTGAAACCGGTTTGTCAGACAAACTGGAGAGGCCTTCCGTTCAGCCCTCCGGAATGTCTTTCGCCCCCTGCCACACCTCGAGACGACCTCCCACTCTACCACAGGTGAGCGATCAGCCTCAATGTGGGCAGTATCCCGGGCAGCCACAGTCGTAGTCCGATTGGAGGATGCGTGGGACGAGCTGGCCGTCCCCGACATTCCCCCATCCAGACCCCCAGAGTGATGTCCATTGGCAACAGCCTCAAGCTGTGTGACCGAAGCCAACACTGCCTGAAGCTGGGAGCGAAGGGATGCCAACTCAGCCCGCATCCGAACACAGCAGTTGCAGTCCCTATCCATGCTAAAAACTGTTGTGCAAAGAACGTCTGAACTAATCTCCAGAGAGCACAAACAAATCGACACAAAATTTAAACGGTTATTAAAATGCAAGATTGCCTAGTAAATGCAGTAATGCTGCTACTTGCGCACTGCTGACACACTGTTCGGCGGCGGAAGGAGACTACGCGATTTTGCACTATTCAGGTACTAAAACGCGATGCTACAACTCTCAAATACTATAATACGCCCGAAATTTATGAATTAAACAATGCAAGAATTAAACTATGTAACAAATAATTGATCTAGGAGTATACGACTTGCTGCTGGCAGCTGCTTATCCAACGGCGGCAGGGAGCACACTGTACTGCCTGGCAGGCGTGGCCCCACCAGATATTAGAAGGAAAGTAGCGGCCAGGAAGGAAAAGACAGTGGTGGTGACCTCACCTGCCCACCCGCTGTACAAACACCAACCAGCCCGCCGTCGACAAAAATCTAGAAAAGCTTCCTGCGCACAGCAGAAAACATCGTCGGGACACCGCAGCAAGTGAGACTGGAAATGTGGCGAGAGCAAAACGCGCACCTCGTGGAATGGTTAGTCCCAAACGAAGAACTCCCTTCCGGCCATATGGGAGGATGGACGACATGGAAATCTCTTAATAGGCTGCGCTCTGGTGTCACACGATCCAAAGAGAATATTCGCAAATGGGGCCACTCAAATGAACCGGCGCTCTGTGACTGTGGACTCACTCAAACCGCCACCCACCTCACGCAGTGTGTGCTGTGCCCAAGTACCTGCACCATGAAGGATTTGATGAATGCCACCCCGGAAGCGCTGGACGTGGCCAGGTTCTGGTCCAAGACTTCATAAAATTAAAAAAAAACTACTTGACCCTGCTTATATATCTGTATTCTTTTATACTCTTTTTGTATTTGTTATATACTTGATATGTATGTGTTAATCATTTTGATTTTATCTACGATGCTTCTGACACGATTAATTAAATAAGCCCCTATTTTTCTCGGGATTTCGAACGTCTTGCTCCATTTTACATATCGAATGTTTTAGCAAGTCAACAAATTCTATGAACGTGTCTTCATTTTTCTTTAGTCTTGTTTCCATTATCAACCGCAACGTCAAAGTTGCCTCTCTGGTGCCTTTACCTATTTCTAAAGCCGAACTGGTCATCTAACACATCCTCAATTTTCTTTTCCGTTCTTCTGTATATTATTCTCGTCAGCAATTTGGATGCATGAGCTGTTAAGCTGATTGTCCGATAATTATTGCACTTGTCAGCTCTTGCAGTCTTCGGAATTGTGTGGATGATATTTTTCCGAAAGTCGGATGGTATGTCGCCAGACTAATACATTATACACACACATGTGTGTAGTCCTTTGTTGTCACTTCCCCCAGTGATTTTAGAAATTCTGATGGAATGTTATCAATTCCTTCTGCCTTATTTGATCTTAAGTCTTCCAAAGCTCTCTTAAATTCTGATTTTAATGCTGGATCCCCTATCTCCTCTAAATCGACGCCTGTTTCTTCTTCTAACACATCAGCCAGATCTTCCCCCCAAACGAGGCCTTGAATATACTCTTTAAACCAATCCGCTCTCTCTTCTGCATTTAACAGTGGAATTCTCGTTCCACTCTTAATGTTACTACCTTTGCTTTTAATTTCAAGTAAGGCCTTTTTGACTTTCCTATATGCTGAATCAGTCCTTCCGACATTCATTTCTTTTTCGATTTCTTCACATTTTTCATGCAGCCATTTTACCTTAACTTCCCTGCACTTCCGATTTATTTCATTCTTCAGCAGCTTGTATTTCCGTGTTCCTGAATTACCTGGACATTTTTGTACTTTCTTCTTTCATCGATCAGCTGAAGTATTTCTTGTGTTATCCGTGATTTCTTCGCAGTTACCTTCTTTGAACTTATGTTTTTCTTTCCAACTTCTGTTATTGCCCTTTTTAGAGACGTCCATTCCTTTTCAACTGTACTGCCTACTGAGCTATTCCTCATTGCTGTATCTACAGCTTTAGAGAACTTCAAGAGTGTCTTTTCATTTCTTAGTACTTCCGTATGCAGCTTCTTTGCATATTTATTCTTCCTGGCCAATCTCTTAAGCTTCAACCTACTCTTCATCAGTACTAAATTGTGATCTAAATCTATATCTGCTCCGGGGAAGCCTTACAGTCTAGTATCTGATTTCGGAATCTCTGCCCGACGATGACGGAATCTAACTGAAATCTTCGTGTGTCACCTGGTCTTTACCACGTATATCTCCTCCTCATGTGATTCTTCTACAGAGTATTCGCTATTCTAGGTGAAATTCTTTCTCCTCTCTCATTCCTTTTCCCAAGCCCATATTCTCCTGCAACCTTTTCTTCCCCTCCTACAACTGCACTCCAGTCCCCCATGACTATCAGATTTTCATCTCCCTTTATATACTGTATTACTCTTTCAATACCTTCATATTTCATCTCTGCCTCTTCATCTTCAGCTTGTGACGTCGTAATGTGTACCTTAATTATCGTTGTCGATGTTGGTTTGCTGTCGATTCCGATCACAACAACCCTATAACTGCACTGTTCGCGGTAACTCACTCTCTGCCCTGCCATCCTATTCACAACGATTCTTACTCCCGTTCTACAAGCCGGCCGTTGTGGCCGAACGGTTCTAGGCGCTTCAGTCCGGAACCGCGCTACTGCTTTGGTCGCAGGTTCGAATCCTGCCTCGGACATGGATGTGTGTGATATCCTTAGGTTATTTAGGTTTAAGAAGTTCTAAGTCTAGGGGACTGATGACCTTAGATGTTAAGTCCCATAGTGTTCAGAGCCATTTGAACCGTTATACAACTTTCTGTTGCTGTTGATATTACCATATACTTATCCGACCAGAAGTCCTTCTGTTCTTTCTATTTCACTTCACTGACCCCTACTACATCTAGCTTGAGCATTTGCATTTCCTTTATAGATTTTCTAGCTTCCCTTCCACATTCAAGTGCCTGCCATTCCACGCCCCGACTCGTAAGACTGTATTCTTCCACTGATTATTCAATCTTTTTCTCATGGTGAATCCGAATGGGAGACTATCCGGAATCTTTTGCCAATGGAGAGATCGTCATGACACTTTTTCAATTACAGGTTACATGTCCTGTGGAAACACGTTATGTGTCTTTAATGCAGTGGTTTCCATTGTCTTCTGCATCCTCATGCCGTTGAGCATTGCTAGTTCTTCCGCTTTTAGATACAGTTTCCCACCCCAAGGACAAGAGTGTGCCCAGAATCTCTGTCTGCTCCTCCACCCTCTTTAACAAGGCCGCTGGCAGGCTGATGGGACTTCTTATACAGGAAGACTTCGGCCACCAAAGTTCATTATTAATCAAAATTTAGGCGCTGGTGGTTTTCGAACCGGGGACTAATTAAAGACTCTACCCTTAGACCACGGGTCTGAGTAACACTCTGCCGAAATAATAAAAAAACCCATTATCATCCTTTAAATATAATCTAGTTTTGTGACTGAAACACATTTGAACTTTTTTTTTTTTTGCCCCTAAGTAAATATATTTTTCCCCTCCGCTTGTTTTTACCCCCAGGTTAGGAATCGCTGCATTGAGTGCTGTGATTCGCCCACATCAGAACTTTGTTGCCACTCTGCCGGTTTCAGTGCTCCGCGGAGTGGTGCACTGATATGTGTATGTCAGTGAGCGAAATGCAGAAGCAAGAGCCTACTTCAGTCTGTGTGTGTGTAGTCGGTAAAAGACATTAAAAAACAATTTAAAAATATCATATCACACGTACTGAAGGTTTTTACCTGACTAAAAGTAAAGAAACCAAGATTAACATAAATTTTCTGAGAATTGAAACACCCCCTTTTTGTCCTTTATTAGGTTTTGTGTGATTTACCGAAGCCGCCAAACAGTTAACTATTATGATTATATGACCATGTGCTTAATGGATGAAAGGCTATCGATCTTTCTGCTGTGGTTTCAGGGGTATTTCAACCTAGTGCGGCTGTTCTGAGACGGAATAGTTAATGATAGAAAGTTTGTCTATTATTAAAGACAATAAAGGTTGCGATGTACAAACTGGTATGTATTTTCTACTAACACACAAATTCTGAGGCAGTTTCTACCTTCGCCTTACACGTTTAATTACGGTTATATCTTTTATTGGTTGCTGATTTTAAGTACTTCGTCACACACAGTAATGATGGTTAACATTCACAACAATCCTCACTGCAATCAATGGTTGTTGCTGGCCGACGCGAAACACGTAATTCGGCACTTGTCACTTTTGGTTTTATGTCACTTGCGAATCGGTATCAATGAGGGTCAACCCCACGACGATCAGGGGGACGCTCATTTGTTACACTCTGGTGAATTTACCGTTTACTACTCACTCGGCACAACCGGCATTGACACTGTACTCTGTTCGATCACCATTCTTGCCCGTCTCTCCAGTACCACTGCTCACTCGACACTCCTCTCACTGCCTCCTGCAGCGCTCGACAATCGACTCATGTCTGCTATCGACCTTGGAGTCGGATACTAATATCCACGTCCGTGGGATCGCGGATCGCTTACAAAATTCATAAAATGACAAGAAAACCTTGTGGTGACATCTCGTTGAATCGGATGTACTGCCGGTGGTCTGCGTTTTCCTAACACAATGTTTCGACGTTGTACCTCGATGTCTCCATCAGGTGCTTACTGTGACTGAATGACAGGCTGACCTCCTGTCGTTCAGTCACAGGAAACACCTGACGAAGACGCCGAGGTACAACGTCGAAATATTGTGTTAGAAAAACGCAGACCACCGGCAGTACACCCGATTCAATGAGATGTCACAAAATCGTCGGGTAAGTCTAAGAGAGAAACCTCGTGGTGTTTCGAAATTGAATGTATACCATATTAACAGTGCAGTAACATCTGCAGAATCTCTAAAAGAGAAAATCTGTTTCAATTCTCCAAGAAAGAGATATAAATGAAAATTGAAATCTACCAAATTTGACCATTTTTGCAAAATGTTAGTTCTTAGAAGTGTACTAAGATACTGCGACAGAGAAGGGTATCCGACAGCTGGAAAGATTCGGGGTGGTCTCGACGAAAAAAATAATTACAGACTGAGAACCACAAAGGCCCAAAGCAGACCGTCATCGATTTTGAGACTGTAGCATGCATGCATGCATGCTCCTGACATCTGTTAGTATTATGGCGAACCAATTTTACCTATATCTCCACTCTGTATCTATGAACATTCACGTAAAGCTGTCTCACCAATTTCTCGGATATTCATTTTTGTAAGGACGCAAAACACAAAGTATAATTTTGTTGCTCACTGCTGCTCAATTAGTATCTTGGATCGACAACATAATTTAGTGTCTACATCATGTACGTAGTAGTAAAACATTATAATCGGAGATGTATCGGCTGTTCTGTTTCAACCACAAGCCCACAGATGTTTTTAATGTAAATTACGGTAAAGAGTACATGAAGTGTTGGAGTAGGTCATAATTGTGTATGTGGTGAATGAAGTATCTGTTCTTTATTCTGTGATTCTTGTTTCACATTAATTACAAACTTCACAGTTGTCAAAAGTCATTACTGCCACTACCCTACATATGGAAAATATTTCATACCATAAAGTGGTTACATTTTTTTTTTTTGTAGGAAGTATAGGATATTGATATTTGGTTAAAAAAACAGTTCGGACCTATGTGACTGGTGGTTTGCCTATAGATTTGATTTTCACAAACATCCATTTCTCTTAGAACTTTATTTCTGTGCTATGGGCCCTTATGGATGTCAGTGCCTCAATTATTCTGGCTCTTTGTATTCTCCGCTCCATTGGCTTTTGATTGAGAAAGTGCAGTGGTGGACGAACATTTTTAGTAGACTGCAGAAACAATGCAGAAACATTGCAGAAACAAGAACAAAGTTTTGGGTACAATACGCTTACTGCGTGCTGAGGACAGGCTTTCACAAAATCATACGCAATAATACAGGGTTATTACAAATGATTGAAGCGATTTCACAGCTCTACAATAACTTTATTATTTGAGATATTTTCACAATGCTTTGCACACACATACAAAAACTCAAAAAGTTTTTTTAGGCATTCACAAATGTTCGATATGTGCCCCTTTAGTGATTCGGCAGACATCAAGCCGATAATCAAGTTCCTCCCACACTCGGTGCAGCATGTCCCCATCAATGAGTTCGAAAGCATCGTTGATGCGAGCTCGCAGTTCTGGCACGTTTCTTGGTAGAGGAGGTTTAAACACTGAATCTTTCACATAACCCCACAGAAAGAAATCGCATGGGGTTAAGTCGGGAAAGCGTGGAGGCCATGACTTGAATTGCTGATCATGATCTCCACCACGACCGATCCATCGGTTTTCCAATCTCCTGTTTAAGAAATGCCAAACATCATGATGGAAGTGCGGTGGAGCACCATCCTGTTGAAAGATGAAGTCGGCGCTGTCGGTCTCCAGTTGTGGCATGAGCCAGTTTTCCAGCATGTCCAGATACACGTGTCCTGTAACGTTTTTTTCGCAGAAGAAAAAGGGGCTGTAAACTTTAAACCGTGAGATTGCGCAAAACACGTTAACTTTTGGTGAATTGCGAATTTGCTGCACGAATGCGTGAGGATTCTCTACCGCCCAGATTCGCACATTGTGTCTGTTCACTTCACCATTAAGAAAAAATGTTGCTTCATCACTGAAAACAAGTTTCGCACTGAACGCATCCTCTTCCATGAGCTGTTGCAACCACTCCGAAAATTCAAAGCGTTTGACTTTGTCATCGGGTGTCAGGGCTTGTAGCAATTATAAACGGTAAGGCTTCTGCTTTAGCCGTTTCCGTAAGATTTTCCAAACCGTCGGCTGTGGTACGTTTAGCTCCCTGCTTGCTTTATTCGTCGACTTCCGCGGGCTACGCGTGAAACTTGCCCGCACGCGTTCAACCGTTTCTTCGCTCACTGCAGGCGGACCCGTTGATTTCCCCTTACAGAGGCATCCAGAAGCTTTAAACTGCGCATACCATCGCCAAATGGAGTTAGCAGTTGGTGGATCTTTGTTGAACTTCGTCCTGAAGTGTCGTTGCACTGTTATGACTGACTGATGTGAGTGCATTTCAAGCACGACATACGCTTTCTCGGCTCCTGTCGCCATTTTGTCTCACTGCGCTCTCGAGCGCTCTGGCGGCAGAAACCTGAAGTGCGGCTTGAGCCGAACAAAACTTTATGAGGTTTTCTACGTATCTGTAGTGTATCGTGACCATATGTCAATGAATGGAGCTACAGTGAATTTATGAAATCGCTTCAACCATTTGTAATAGCCCTGTATATTTTGCGCAACTTCAATGCAAGTAGTGGACTGAAAGAACCTACAGTTTCATTTGTATAGTTTACATCGTCGATTTTGGTGGCGGGTGCGGTGTCGAAGGGTCAGTAAGAGCTGTGAATAAAATGTTTTTGGGAGGTAGCGAATATTCTCGGTCGTATTAACGTGAGCCGTAGGAACTAAAATCCTGGTGTCGCGCACTGAGTCTCCTGCAAATGTGATGCGTTCATACATGATACGACGCAACAATGTCTCAGACATCATCAAAATTAATTTTATAGTTTTCTTAACAACTTTCTAGCTGGAAGTTTCTACAAGGTCCAACAGAAAGACAACTAACATTTTTCGTTACACAGGTGGAACAAGTTAACATCGTTTATAGTAGTTTATTTCTTTATCTCGGAATACTTAAAAGTTTCCACGATGAAATATGTATCATATGCATTTATAAATTTTCAGAATATCCATATACTACTTTCAGTTCATATATGTTAATGATTCTGTTTTATCAATAGTTTGAAGCAAAAAATTATTTTTCTTCAAAATTATTTGTACATTAGTTTTTATTTATTTATTTATTCGTAGCAGCTGACAAGAATTTTGTTTTTGAAAGTGCTTCTCCATATTCTAGACTAAAAATAGAGATGTCCAATATTTATTTCGGAATTTTTAGTACCATTTGAAATGACCACTAACCAGCAGTGCTGTAAGACGGTGAGGTGACCTTGAGGTATTTATTTTCATGACGGCCGCAAGAGATGGGAGTTTTGTGTCTCTTATTGTTGAGCAATACTGTGTAAACTGCTACTGATTTTCTTGTATTATTACAGTTAAGAAAAGAAATACCATTATGTAAAGTAAATTCATGATGATGCTCATGATCTGTATGAAGAGGTTATGTATTAAAGGGACACAGCTACAAAGTCAACACTCTCAACATTCAATTTTATGAATGCACGAGTCACTCCAAAAGAAATTCACAATATTTCTGTAAAAATACAGTTTTCATTCTGCATGTGCGAAAGTTTTACAGTGTGTAGATACATCCTTCCCACGTGTTTTAAAACTTAGTTCAACCTGCTCCCGTGAGTGGCGCCGTCACAGCATGTCTTCAAGATGGCTGCTACACTTGACGTTCGTCAGAAGCAACGAGCTGTGACAGAATTCCTGTGCTGTGAAAACGAGAGAGTGGGAAACATCCAGAAGAGGATGAAAAAGGTGTATGGGGATGCTGCTGTCGATCGTAGTGCAGTTAGTTGGTGGGCAAGCAGGTTACGTGATGAAAGTGGGCACAGCAATATTGAGGATTTTCCTCGCAGTGCCAGGCCTCGTACTGCACACACTACACGCAATGTGCAGAGAGTTAACAAATTGGTGACTGCTGACAGACCCATCACAGCGAACGAATTGTCATGCTACGCTGGGATAGGAGAAGGACGTGTTTGCAGAATACCGAAAGTGTTGGCGTTAAAAAAGGTTTGTGCCAGGTGGGTTCCCAGGATGTTGACAGTGGCCCACAAAGAAACAAGAAAAACGGTATGCAGCGAACTTTTGGAACAGTACGAGAATGGTGGAGATGAATTTCTTGGAAGAATTGTGACAGGTGATGGAACATGGCTCTATCGTTTTTCACCAGAGACGAAGAGGCAATCAGTGGAGTGGCATTATGCTAATTCACCCAAGAGAAAAAATTTCAAAACCGCACCTTCTGCTCGAAAAGTTATGGCAACGGTGTTTTTCGATTCCGAAGGAGTCTTGCTTGTGGACATCATGCCAAGTGGAACCACCATAAATTCTGAGGCATCTGTGACGACACTGAAGAAACTTCAAGCTCGACTGAGTCGTGATAGACCACATCGGCAAAAGCAGGATGTTTTGCTGTTGCACGACAATTCACGGCCACATGTCAGTCAAGAAACCAGGGAAGCGATCCCAAAACTCGGTTGCACAACACTGAAACACCCGCCTTACAGTTCTGACCTGGCTCCATGTGACTATCATCTCTTTGGGAAACTAAAAGACTCTCTTCGTGGAACATGGTTTGTAGATGATGACTCCCTTGTGCACACTGCCAAACAGTGGCTCCAGCAGGTTGGTCCATAATTTTACCGTTCGTGTATACAGGCGCTGGTTCCAAGATGGCGTAAGACAGTTGGGAGGGATGGAAATTATGTGTAGAAATGAAAATATTGTTCCTAAAGGACGTATCTGTTGTTGTTGCGGTCTTCAGTCCTGAGACTGGTTTGATGCAGCTCTCCATGCTACTCTATCCTGTGCAAGCCTCTTCATCTCCCAGTACCTACTGCAGCCTACATCCTTCTGAATCTGCTTAGTGTATTCATCTCTCGGTCTCCCTCTACGATTTTCACCCTCCATGCTGCCCTCCAATACTAAATTGGTGATCCCTTGATGCCTCAGAACATGTCCTACCAACCGATCCCTTCTTCTAGTCAAGTTGTGCCACAAATTCCTCTTCTCCCCAATTCTATTCAGTACCTCCTCATTACTTATGTGATCTACCCATCTAACCTTCAACATCATTCTGTAGCTCCACATTTCGAAAGCTTCTATTCTCTTTTTTTCTAAAATATTTATCGTCCATATTTCACTTCCATACATGGCTACACTCCATACAAATACTTTCAGAAACGACTTCCTGACCCTTAAATCTGTGCTCGATGTTAACAAATTTCTCTTCTTCAGAAACGCTTTCCTTGCCAATTCCAGGCTACATTTTATATCATCTCTACTTCGACCATCATCAGTTATTTTGCTCCCCAGATAGCAAAACTCCTTTACTACTTTAAGTGTCTCATTTCCTAATCTAATTCCCACTGCATCACCCGGCTTAATTCGACTACATTCCATTATCCTCGTTTTGCTTTTGTTGATGTTCATCTTATACGCTCCTTTCAAGACACTGTCCATTCCGTTCAGCTGCTCTTCCAGGTCCTTTGCTGTCTCTGACAGAATTACAATGGCATCGGCGAACCTCAAAGTTTTTATTTCTTCCCCATGGATTTTAATACCTACTGCGAACTTTTCTTTCGTTTCCTTTACTTCTTGCTCAATATACAGATTGAATAACATCGGGGACAGGCTACAACCCTGTCTCACTCCCTTCCCAACCACTGCTTCCCTTTCATGTCCCAGGATGTATCTACACACTGTAAAACTTTCAAACATGTAGTATAAAAGATGGATTTAAAAAGAAAAAATAGCGTGCATTTCTTTTGGAGTGACCCTCGTATTATGTCGTCTGCTTCAAACTCGCAAAAGGGAAGATTTTCAGAAACTAATTCAATAAATTTCCATACATTCAACAAAACAGAAGTAGAATGTGGGTCAGAATTTGATATTAGCGTGCCACAGTAGGAATAGAAGCACACGATTCTTCCACAATAAGATCCTGTGCGATTTAAAAGGCCTGTCTGAATTGGGCCCCTCCGTTATTGGTTTCCACAGTGCTCCCTCTGCGCAGAGCAAATCAAACGCCGGGTAGCTTCTCAAAACGCCCGAGGGCGAACTTTTATTGGAGATTATACGTCTCCCGCCCGGCCACCTCGACTTCAGCTCGCGAGCGAGGGCTGCGGCTGGCAGACGCGCGCATCGCCCGTGAGTTGTGACGCCAATTTCAAGCGCATGAATCTCCCGCTGACCCATTCAGAATCCCAGCCGGGGAAGTAGCGCGCCGCGACCCCGCCGGTGGCTCCGCTCAGGGGCAACGGCAAGGCTGCTGGCTGCTGAGTGCACCTCGGGCGCTACACAGCCCGCCGCTCGCTACCTGCTGCCGCGCAGCCCCGGGCTGCCCACCCGGCGGCGCTGCTCCCCACTTGCATTGAGGTAGACGGACATCATTTTGAGCATTTATTGCATTAATGTGGTATTTACAGGTAATCATGCTGTAACAGCATTGTTCACTCAGCTACATCAAAGTATGTTCTGGGCGTAATGATAGACATCTCAGGGGCCTTCGATAACCTGTGGTGGCCGGCACTCTTCTCTAGCCTAAGAGAGATTGGGCGCCCGCAGCTGCTATATGGCTGTCTGGAGGCCTACTGTGATGGAAGAATCGCTAAAATAATGGCTCCTGGAGCCGTCGTAACTAAGAGAGTATCCCGTGGTTGTCCCCAGGGATCGGTGTGTGGTCCCATCTTCTGTGATATCAACATGGAATCATTGTTGAACGTCCTGCAAGGAGACACTGCAGTTGTAGGTGTCGTTGCTTATGCGGATGATCTTGTAATTCTAATGGAAGGTGACACTCGCAATGTGATCGAAGATCGGTCACGACTGGCTACTGGTCTGTTAACAGATTGGTGTGAGAAGACTAAAATGTCTATTGCACCACAAAAATCACAGTACATGCTCTTAAAAGGCAAGTTAAATAGGGACCCAACAGTCAGAATTAATGACCAGGCAGTGTCGCGACAGAGATATGCCCGTTACCTAGGGGTATATCTAGATGAGAATTGGAGTTTCATTCCGCATATTGAGCAAATAACGACAAAGTCCTTAGCTCTGTTAAATAAGATAATGTCAATTGGACGAAGAAGATTTCATTTGCCGTCAAAAGCAATAAATATCTATCACAACAGTATGTTGGCACCAATAGTAGGGCACGCATCCAGTGTGTGGGCCCACAGGCTAGCTCTGGTTCGGCCTGCTGCTGCTGTCAGGCGAATACAGAGGAACGTTCTGTTGAGATGCATTGGAGCATTCAACACAAGTCCAACAGATGCACTGTTGGTAATTATGGGTCTATGTCCACTAGACCTGATAATAAGGCAGCACGCAGCCTTCTACTGGCTGCGCAAACAGAAGATCGACATGGTGCAAAATATAATGGGCATTCCTCTGCTAAGCGTTAAAGCCATCCGAGGAAAAGTGCTTGACATTTGGCAGGACGAATGGGATGGGTCCAGTACAGGCCGTAGAGTCCACGGGTTTCTACCCACAGTAAGGGAAAGACTAAAGAACAAGTTAGTGAAGCTCTCACAGGGCCTAGTTCACTTCCTCACAGGCCACGGTCCCTATCTCACGTACCTGCATAAAATAGGGAAAAGGCCAACAGCGGAGTGTGACTGTGATGCCCACGAAGGATCGCCAGAACACACAGTGTTTGAGTGCCCAATATACGAACAGGCTGTCTCAGTGGAGAGGCAGCTTCTGCAAACAAGAAATATTAATGAAATATTGACAAAAAGCGAACTGTTCAGCAATTTCGCAAAATTGGTGAATAAAATTTCAATGGAGGCCCAGCGAGCCTACCTTGGAAGAGAGTAAATGCGCTTCAGATCTAATGCGCTATTGTAAATATGTAAATATTATGTTTGTTTAAGTCTTCGATTCATAGTAGCTAGTAGTTGTAGTTAGATCAGTATGGTGGTGGGGGGAATAAAAGGGCAGTATAAATAAAGTGGTTTCTCTAGTAGTAGCGGCGCGCCTCCACGTGGCTAGGGACGGGCAACTCTCTGGCAGGATTCCAGAGAGGCTAAGAGGCCGATCATTCACATATAGCAAAAGCTGCTTAGTAAATAGATAGTGTGTATGCATTAATAAACTACTTCTGTAGTACTAATAGCAGAGATAGTTAGTCTAAATACACCCACTCAAAAGTGTTAGAAAGTTGGCTGTGTATGTTTCATAAATTTCGAATTTAATTTGGAAATTTGTAACAGCATGCGTTCTGAGGAATGATAAGTTCACAGAGGTACATGTATCACATTGGAACAACCGAAATCAAATGTTCAAACGTACTTACGTTCTGTATTTTAATTTAAAAAATCCTACCTGTTACCAACTGTTCGTCTAAAATTGTGAGCCATATGTTTGTGACTATTACAGCGCCATCTATCACAAAGCGAAAAAAGTGGTCCAAATAAAACATTCATATTTCTTTACGTACTACACGAATATGTAATAAAAAATGGGGGTTCCTACTTAAAAAAACGCAGTAGATATTCGTTTGACCTATGGCACCGCCATCTATCTGGCCAACCATAGCGCCATCTGGTTTCCCCCCTCAAGCTGCAAGAGTTTCGTTCTTTGTAGTTTTTTTATTTGATGCTTTATTTCGTGAGATATTTTGCCCGGTCACTATCAATGGACCACCCTGTATAGGCCACGAAGTGTGAAGCTCTTAACAGCATGGATTTTCATCAGTGTAAAGGCTGTTGTTGGGCTTGTTACAACAACGTCAGAGCCTTCCGTAAAACGACTAGTCGTACTTGGAGGTTGCCATCCCGCTGTAAAAATAATGCGGCAACTTGAAAAGCGCTGCAGGCGGAGCGGCTGAATCACGTGCAGCGGTTAAAGTGTTCCGAGAAATGCCAGGCGGCTGCGTGTTTCTGGAAGTGGCTGCATACCTCCTGGAAAAGTGAATACTGTTCCGCGTAGAGTTCTCGGTAATCTACATTTTCTGATAGCTCCAATCATTCCCCTCACTCCAGTCGATGCCTGCATGCACTTCCATTCTTCGTCAACAACTAGTCCACCATTGTCCAGTAATATAATGAACGCATAAATGGTCTCATCAATTCATTAGGGCGCGCGCAGAGGCATATTGACTGTAATTTTTTTCTCTTGGTCAGTGCACGAATGAGACAGGACAAACAATTACTGATACTAGAATGAGATTTTCACTCTGCAGCGGAGTGTGCGCTGATATGAAACTTCCGGGCAAATTAAAACTGTGTGCCCGACCGAGACTCGAACTCGGGACCTTTGCCTTTCGCGCGCAAGTGCTCTACCAACTGAGTTATCCAAACATGACTCACGCCCCGTCCTCACAGCTTTAATTCCGCCAGTACCTCGTCTCCAACCTTACAAACTTCACAGAAGCTCTCCTGCGAACCACTTGACCTGCCAGGAAGTTTCATGTCAGTACACATTACACTGTAGAGTGAAAATTTCATTCTAGAAACAACCCCCAGGCTGTGGCTAAGCCGTGTCTCCGCAATATCCTTTCTTCCAGGATTGCTAGTTCCGCAAGGTTCGTAGGAGAGCTTCTGTGAAGTTTGGAAGGTAGGAGACGAGGTAGTGGTGGAATTAAAGCTGTGAGGACGGAGCGTGAGTTGTGCTTGGGTAGCTCAGTTGGTAGAACACTTGCCCGCGAAAGGCAAAAGTCCCGAGTTCGAGTCTCGGTTCGGCAGACAGTTTTAATTTGCCAGCAAGTTTCAGTTTCGACGCTTTTTAAACCTTGTAAATCACTGGCTCTCTCTGTTGGTCTAGGGGTAGGCTTCTTCTTCCTAAGGTTCAGTCACCTTAAATTTAATAAAAACAGTAAAAAAAGTTACTGGCGTCAGCACTCTAACATCTACTAGGTTAAGCACATGTGCCGTTACAAAATCACCCAATTGTTGATGATTAAGTTTTAGTAAAATCGTTTATTGTTCCATTAATCTCTCACTAAGCTGTTGACTGATGATTAGCATAAGCTATTTTGCTGCAATGATCACCCAGTAGTGGATAGAAACTTGCTATGTAAATAAACTAATAAATTAGCCAATTTTTCTTGCCTTCATTCACTACGAAAAGGCGTTTGGCAAAGTACAGGGCTATTACAAATGATTGAAGCGATTTCATAAATTCACTGTAGCTCCATTCATTGACATATGGTCACGACACACTACAAATACGTAGAAAAACTCATAAAGTTTTGTTCGACTGAAGCCGCACTTCAGGTTTCTGCCGCCAGAGCGCTCGAGAGCGCAGTGAGATAAAATGGCGACAGGAGCCGAGAAAGCGTATGTCGTGCTTGAAATGCACTCACTTCAGTCAGTCATAACAGTGCAACGACACTTCAGGACGAAGTTCAACAAAGATCCACCAACTGCTAACTCCATTCGGCGACGGTATGCGCAGTTTAAAGCTTCTGGATGCCTCTGTAAGGGGAAATCAACGGGACGGCCTGCAGTGAAGGAAGAAACGGTTGAACGCGTGCGGGCAAGTTTCACGCGTAGCCCGCGGAAGTCGACGAATAAAGCAAGCAGGGAGCTAAACGTACCACAGCCGACGGTTTGGAAAATCTTACGGGAAAAGCTAAAGCAGAAGCATTTCTTAAACAGGAGATTGGAAAACCGGTGGATCGGTCGTGGTGGAGATCATGATCAACAATTCATGTCATGGCCTCCACGCTCTCCCGACTTAACCCCATGCGATTTCTTTCTGTGGGATTATGTGAAAGATTCAGTGTTTAAACCTCCTCTACCAAGAAACGTGCTAGAACTGCGAGCTCGCATCAACTATGCTTTCGAACTCATTGATGGGGACATGCTGCGCCTAGTGTGGGAGGAATTTGATTATCGGCTTGATGTCTGCTGAATCACTAAAGGGGCACACATCGAGCATTTGTGAATGCCTATAAAAACTTTTTGAGTTTTTGTATGTGTGTGCAAAGCATTGTGAAAATATCTCAAATAATAAAGTTATTGTAGAGCTGTGAAATCGCTTCAGTCATTTGTCATGCTACTCTATCCTGTGCAAGCCTCTTCATCTCCCAGTACCTACTGCAGCCTACATCCTTCTGAATCTGCTTAGTATTCATCTCTCGGTCTCCCTCTACGATTTTTACCCTCCATGCTGCCCTCAAGTACTAAATTGGTGATTCCTTGATGCCTCAGAACATGTCCTACCAATCGATCCCTTCTTCTAGTCAAGTTGTGCCACAAACTCCTCTTCTCCCCAATTCTATTCAGTACCTCCTCATTAGTTATGTGACCTACCCATCTAATCTTCAGCATTCTTCTGTAGCACCACATTTCGAAAGCATCTATTCTCTTCTTGTCCAAACTATTTATCGTCAATGTTTCACTTCCTTACATGGCTACACTCCATACAAATACTTTCAGAAACGACTTCCTGACACTTAAATCTATACGCGATGTTAACAAATTTCTCTTCTACAGAAACGCTTTTCTTGCCATTGCCAGTCTACATTTTATATCCACTCTACTTCGACCGTCATCAGTTATTTTGCTCCCCAAATAGCAAAACTCCTTTACTACTTTAAGTGTCTCATTTCCTAATCCAATTCCCTCAGCATCACCCGACTTAATTCGACTACATTCCATTATCCTCGTTTTGCTTTTGTTGATGTTCATCTTATATCCTCCTTTCAAGACACTATCCATTCCGTTCAACTGCTCTTCCAAGTCCTTTGCTGTCTCTGACAGAATTACGATGTCATCGGCGAACCTCAAAGTTTTTATTTCTTCTTCATGGATTTTTATACCTACTCCAACTTTATATTTCGTTTCCTTTACTGCTTGCTCAATATACAGATTGAATAACATCGGGGAGAGACTACAACCCTGTCTCACTCCCTTCCCAACCGCTGCTTCCCTAAAATCATAAATCAATAAAAACCAAAAGGCAAAAGATCTTTAGGAGGGCCAATGAAGAGATGGCTTGACCAATTTTGAAGGACACGGAACGAACCAAAAAGCGCAGTCCTCCTCGTAGACGATGATCATGGATAAGTTAACTGGGAAATACGAGACTGTGTTCACAGGTATAAAGTTACACAACTAGGCTAACCAATTGACTCATCAACAAAACGATTCCCATTCCTAAACGAGGAACAGTTGAAAATTTTATAAAAGTCCCAACAACTCTGTCGAGACTAATTGCACCACTATACAAAATAATCACAGTCCAAAGAGTGCAACAATATTTTTAACTCCTACGGGACGTGAAATACTCCAAACACGCAATGAAAGCAGCTGTACGACCACTTATACTAACGCAGATGCTACCTCCTTCAAATCGTCCCGAAATGAGTCTGCCACTTTTCCGCTCTGAGTAAGCGTGAGAAACGTGACCGCCCACCTTATAAAGACCCAGTCAGAACCTGCACAAGACCGTGGCCCTTCTCCAACTATCGGCACCCCACCCACGAAAAGTGTGCGTATTGACGTCACATAAGGAACGCACGTGATCATCAATCCTTTTAAACAACTTTTGATACATAAATTTTGATTAAAGCTGTTTTTGCACCATTAGCTGCGTGCTAAAATACCCACCAGGGTGGCCGAGAGCGCTAACGCGCTGTTTCCTGGAATCGAGTAGGCGAGAGCTGGCCCCAGATCGAATCTGCCCAGAGGATTAACGACAGGGGCCTGTGTGCCGGCCAGCCTGGATGTGGTTTTTAGGCGGTTTTCCACATCCCGCTAGGTGAATACCGGGCTGGTCCCCACGTTCCGCCTCAGTTACACGACTCACAGAGATTTGAAACACGTTCGCACTATTCCATGGCTTACACTAGCCGCAGACAGCTGCAGTACACTGAGTCCGTCCTGAGGGGTACAGGATGTTGACAGGAAGGGCATCTGGCCACCCCTTAAAATTAACATGCCACGTCCGTTTAACCATAACAGCAGGCCCCGTAAGTCAGGATTACTGCCTGGAAAGAGAGAAAGAGAGAGAGAGCTGCGTGCTGAAATATCACACTGTAAACATATATAACAGTAACAATTTTTAGATGCCATGGTTTTCCCTCAAATCAAAGTGTAAATAATTACGATTTGTGTTTGTAATGGTACGAACTGTTTATCCTCGTGATAGTAAAGGTACACTATTTATAATAAAATTATGTATAGTGCATCATTTTTATAAAATTTCGCCTCCTCTTTCCATTGCTGTTATTAGCATTCATGTATCTTCAATGAAATTACGGACAAAACTATGCAGATTTAACACACGACAATAAAAATGGACAGTAAAAGTCATATATCTTGACATTTAAATGATCTGTTTGAAGAGTAGTAATGGCTGCCAAAACATACTACCGTGGTGTCAATGTATCAATCTTCATTCAAAAGATATGTAATTTTCCAAATTAAAATGTGTCTCAAATGGCTCTGAGCACTATGGGACTTAACATCTATGGTCATCAGTCCCCTAGAACTTAGAACTACTTAAACCTAAGGACATCACACAACAGCCAGTCATCACGAGGCAGAGAAAATCCCTGACCCCGCCGGGAAAAAATGTGTCTCACAGCTTAATTACTAAAGTTATGGAACATGTAAGTAGTTCCATCGATCCGTTCTGTCAATAACTACAAACTGAGTGCTCAGTCTCTTTGGTGGGATGATCCTCTAAAAGTTATAAGTTATTTAGTGAATTACTGGTAGCCAAATCTATTTTTTTCTGTATCTCCTGCCATATAACATTTCCAAATCGTACTGGTATCTGTATATCATTGGATTCACAACCAAATTTTCTTTTCGCATCTCGTGCTCCCCCATTCTGAGCCCAGTTCGTGCTGCTCATGCGCAGGTAAGCACAATTGCAGTTTTAAAGACTCAGCTGCTATCGGACGCTGACGTCACGACTGGCCCCCAAAAAGCTCACGTATCTTTTGAGGTAGCTTTGCAAAAGTAGCATTTCACTGTCGATTCTGTCTCTGTTGCTACACTGTAGATCTTTGTATCCAAATAGTCATCAGCAATGTATGTTTAAGAAATTTTTGTCTCTTGTAACGTTTCAGTTTGCCTGTTGAAATAACTAAGTTCTTCATTATTAACATCAGCTGTTTCATGAACAAATCTAATTCTCATTGGTCTGCAGTAGCTAGAAGATGATGGTGTTGGATTTTTCCAAATAATTAGGTCTTCATTCGTGCGACTAATAAGTTAGAGATGCACTGAAGATAACTGAAATATGTCCGCAGCAGAATCATGGTTGTTTTCAAATTTTTGTTTAAACTGAATTTGCTGTGAACCGTCAAAATTCCATTTATTGAAAGATTTGAAAGATCATTTAAAACTTCTTCCAACTATAATATTAATTGCCCCATGTGACACTAAGCAAATCTTGAAGTTGAATCTCTGCACATGTGGCAGTCACCTGATAGGATTCAGTCACAGAGTATCACTGCTTTATAGCCTCTTGAAGGGTACCACAATAGGGATAGATCGTCTTATCATCTGTTCGGATTATTTCGTATTGTTTCCTTGTCAGCGAGTCTTCCATAAACATTGACAAGGCTTGGATATGAGAAAGTCGTTTTTCTGCTTGTAAGGCTGTACGACCCCGACCTAATGCTTGCCTGTATTTAGCTCCTCATGTACAAAATGAGTAATGTCTTTAACGACTTTGAGACACTCAACATTTCCAGATTCTCGGAGCTTCATTTGACTGGCACACGTTAGTTCGATGGCTCTAGGATTTTTCCTCGATAACTGTGTCTTATCTCTTTTACTGCGTTCGCTTAACTCTACCGAGACCGACCAACTCGGTGACCTATCAACTCGAGTTCTGTAACATGGAATTTTAATGGTACATTACAGGCAATTACAGTAAATTTTTTAAGAACGTGCTTTCAACTTCCTATGCAGCTAACCATCGTTTCCTTAACTGCGACTTTATATAAGACAGTTTATGTTTGCAACTTTTCTTTTCTTCATCTGATAATATATAGTTTTTCATAAAGTCCAATCTTTGTACAAACTCTTTTTCAGTACATCTCTTCATAAGGTCATAGTAGCCTTTCTTCTCATAACTTAAACTTGCGAAGGACCTAGAATAAAAACAAAATGCTTTAAGAATTCATTTCGAAGATGACTTCTTTGATATCTGTCAACCCATTAATGTAAAATAGCCGTAAAAATCAAACTATGGTGTTCAGTGGCCACTTTTTAAATTTCTGACACACGAATGATTTTTCTATCACACTGTGTTAACAAATACGCAGGGAAACACCCTGAGTTAGAATAATAAAACATTACTAACAAAAGTAGTAAATAATATGAATGAAAATAATTATAAATAACGGTACATACCCGGATCTTCGGAATCCGTACTGCTCTTACTATACTTCAAGTAAAAACGCGTTTTAACACATTCACAAACGCAGAGTGATTTCAAACCGGTAGAGAAGCTTCAGATGCACTGCAAACGAGACGTAAATACAGGCCAGCTCTACCACTTATCAGTGCACAATAAGCAGATAAAAAATTGCCTCAAGACTGACCCATTTATCAGACGATTGCAGGAAATTGTACATTCTCGAAATTACTGATGTGTTTCTAGCGTACATTTTGTAAAAAAAGGAAGTATCATATGGATGTAACGGCTGACAAAAAAAATCGACAAAAAGTTCGAGTCTCGGTCCGGCACACAGTTTTAATCTGCCGGGAAGTTTCAAAATCAGCGCACACTCCGCTGCAGAGTGAAAATCTCATTCTGGAAACATCCCCCAGGCTGTGGCTAAGCCATGTCTCCGCAATATCCTTTCTTTCAGTAGTGCCAGTCCTGCAAGTGTCGCAGAAGAACTTCTGTGAAGTTTGGAAGGTAGGAGACGAGGTACTGCCGGAAGTAAAGTTGTGAGGAGGGGTCGTGAGTCGTGCTTAGGTAGCTCAGTTGGTAGAGCATTTGCCCGCGAAAGGCAAAGGTCCCGAGTTCGAGTCTCGGTCCGGCAGACAGTTTTAATCTGCCAGGAAGTTTCAAAAAAATATTTATAATTGTGTGTACTCTACACTCTAGTAATTGTAATACAGATATCTAAATATATAGGTGAAGAACTTACAGTACGAATCAACATTTAGCTCAGCGACCATCATGTAAAGTACAGAGAAATAATAAAGAACAGAACAAGGAAATTACTTTTTTATTTCGTACGTCTGGAATCAAATCTTCTGCAGTTATAATACCAGTTACTTTCGTAACTTTATTACGAGGTAGCGCGTTTACTGTACAGAAATTTGCTGTCACCTCGTTGACATCCATTTCAACATAAATTTTTCTTTCAATTGATATAATGGACACATTGCCTAGCCGTTGGTTGGTTGGAAGGGGGAGTAGACCAAACAGCGAGGTCATCGCTCTCATCGGATTAGGGAAAGATGGAGAAGGAAGTCGGCCGTCATCTATCAAAGGAGCCATCCCGCCATTTGCCTGAAGCGACTTACGAAAATCACGGAAACCCTAAATCAGGATGGCCGGACGCGGGTTTGAACCGTCGTCCTCCCGAATGCGAGTCCAGTGTACTAACCACTACGCCACTTCGCTCGGTGGTTGGCTAGCCGATCTTGATTCCTGTAGAGCGAAGATAATTGTTATTGGCTTCTGTTTAGGAAAACTTTTTCTCACGACGTGACAGACACAAATCGTCATGAGGTACTGAATTATTACTTTTGTAAAGGGTAATGATTCACTACACTGTCATTTCATTATAAATGGAAAGATTTTTCAGACTGTCCATCTAGGAGCAACGTCCACACTCGTAACGGTTGCACGTAGATGACTATGACAACTTTTTATGTCTTGCAGCACCTGATCGTTATCAAACACACCGTAAATTTCGGCCAGGTTCTCAAGTACTACAGCCAGACCGCCATTGGAAGTTTCAAGCATAAATTTTGTTTCAACAATTGCAAAATTTTGATGATTTCCTTCATTGTTGTATATTGTTGTATCAATTCTTGTATCAATAGATCTATGCGTCAAACATTGGTCGAAGAACCTCTTGAATCGATAATACAGGGTCATAAGCTATTTCACCCGGCATTGTTTTACTTATCCTCCTCCTTCTCCTTCGTCATCGGTCGCTGTTAGTGTCCATGTCACTGCATTTTTTAGTGCCAAAGGTAACAGTATTGTCTAGAACTGTAGTGCGTTCCGTTACTACAAACTCATTCACGGTTTTTGATTTGGCGAGTGCTTCATCCTAAATCATTTTTGGAGACTACAGATATTATTGGGCTAAATTTACTTCCTTCAGTGTCGTAAACCAAACGTTTCTGTAGGTCAAAGAAGTAAAACTACAGATAGATGGAAGGAGTAATGTCCGCGCGGATAGAGATGCCACGTTACGGATTACACGGCCCTTACCGCCGGAGGTTCCAGTCCTCAATCGGCCATGGGTGTATGTGTTGTTCTTAGCAAGTTAGTTTAAGTAGTGTATATGTCTAGGGACCGATGATTTCAGGAGTTTGGTACCTTAGGAATTCACACCCATCTGAACATTTGAAGAAGCATTGATTACTGCAAATCCAGTATCAAGCTTCTCGAATACCTTCCAAAATGCTCACAATTGTTTTCATATTTTCTTTTATGACTTTAATTGAATTGTATTAAGCACTCCATATAGTATCAGACAATCGTTTACTGCTTTTTCTACAATTAATTTCCATCTACTTATAGAAGACAAGAAGAATGAATTTAACTTCTCTACAGTTCCGAAACAGGTGAGCTAGAGGGAATACATAAGAAGGCATGAATTCCACAGAGAGTTAAGGAATGATTAGCACAGGGACTGAACAGAGCTTTGGACTGACCGCTCCAGTTTTTCTTTGTACTCCTCCACGTTCACTTAATACTGATGCGTCATCGTCATAGCCTTGAACCGTGCACAGCACAATACCCAGCCCATTTTTATCCAGCTGCTGTTGAATATTTTTTTGCATATCCTCTAATTCATCAAGTTGGATTTTCAAATTCATAAAATATACTACATAATAATTATGTATAACCTTTGAAAAAATAATTTTTATAGTGTATAGTGCAGTTGCAAAATTAATAAATCACTGCTAATCTCTTCACAACACCTAAGCATTTATTTTTAACCTTTAAGTACAGTACACAAGTGTAGATGCCATTCATATAGAATAAGTACCTCCAGCAGACAGCTGGTTATCATTCTACAGCTTTTAAGTTTCATGCAACGTTTTATAAACTTTACGGTGAATGTATAATTTTTACTTTCTGGACCGTCTGATTACAACTGAATGAAACACAATTTCCGTGTCATACGCGCACGCCTTTGTTCTCTGCAAGGTATCTTCAGTTGCATAGCCTCAAAACGAGTGTTCAGTTCCTAGTGCTGTGAAATATGAAAAAAACCAAGTGACAATTATAAGAAGAGGAACGGCATCAAAAATAGAACAGAAACATAATATGTAGAAAATCGTCCACGCAACCTGCCACTGAAGACGCCTTGCAGAGAATAAAGACGAAACGCGTATGCACAAAAACTGTGTTTCATTCGGTTGTAATCAGACGGTCGAAAAAGCAAAAATATTAGTTTACCGTAATATTACATGCAACTGAGGAAGAAAGGACTACAAGAGTTGAAGATGTTTTAGAAACTCTCTAAAGCCGGGCGAAGAGGCTGAGCGGTTCTAGGCGCTACAGTCGCTAACAGCGCAACCGCTACGATCGCAGGTTCGAATCCTGCCTCGGGCATGGTTGTGTGTGATGTCCTTAGGTTAGTTAGATTTAAGTAGTTTTAAGTTCTAGGGGACTGATGACCACTGCAGCTAAGTCCATAGTGCTCAGGGCCATTTGAACCATTTTTTAGAAACTGTCTAAAAATTCTGAACACTCCCATTGACAGTAGCCATGGCCTGATAACAGATAAGCAGCTAACTTTGCTTATATTTGTCATACATATGGGACATGAACTCCAAAGGGCCCCTTATTTATTGAACATATTTTAATCTTATTTCGTTTATGACCATAAACGGTCTGGTCCTTATAGCCCTCGAGATTTGGAAGCCCCCCGCCCCCCATACTAGACACCAGAGGCTGGCCGCCCCATCTGCCCTACTCTTAGTCCGCCACAAATGGAGTGACTCATCCTTATCTGTCATCCAGTCTGAATCAAGCTCTGTACCCTGCCGGGATAGAGCCATGGTATTGCCAAAAGTAGCAGCTCTGTGTAGTAAAGTTATCATCCTGTGTATCGCTAATCAGCAACAAATTTTATCACGTTTTCTTTCTACTGTACTGTACTTGCAAAATTATTTGCTATCCTTACTGTTATTGCAATTTTAAAGGACCGTATTGCACACTAAATTCAGATTTCGTAATTATACACGCTGAGTTTTCAATGTTTGCGGAAAAACCAGATGACATACTCAAGAAGCGGGAAAGAATCAGAAATTTGTGTGTCATTTTTCGAGCAATCCAATATTACGGAGCTACCGCTAATTGCCTGCAGCTTCAAAACTACGAGATAGAAGACCATAAACTAATTATACGTAAATGATGACATTATGAAGATTCCATAGGTATGCAGAATGAGATTTTCACACTGCAGCGGAGTGTGCGCTGATGTGAAACTTTCTGACAGATTAAAACTGTGTGCAGGAGAGCTTCTGTAAAGTTTGGAAGGTAGGAGACGAGGTACTGTCAGAAGTGAAGCTGTGAGGACGGAGCGTGAGTCGTACTTGGATAGCTCAGATGGTAGAGCACTTGCCCGCGAAAGGCAAAGGTCCCGAGTTAGAGTCTTAGTCCGGCACACAGTTTTAATCTGCCAGGAAGTTCCATAGGTTTGCTTCAACCAAATGAAGCACATTGGTTACAAACAGGCCGACAAAATTTCAGTATTGAACCAAGCTGCAGGAGCCCATACCTTTGAAAATACGGCACTTGCTGTGTGCTCAGTTGGCAGAGCTACTCAGAGAGTGTTGTTGATGAATATGCCGTACTTGCCATTTATTGGTCACAAGAACCAAGTAGTCTTGCAAAGGGCGGCGCGTACTGACATCGGCACACGCCTGCCTATCGCGGTCACAGATGATTTCCAAATGTTATTTCTATAAAGAAAATCAGTGACGTTAAATATTGACTAGACTGTTGTCCAAAAGGGAAGAGAAGATTTTCATGTGTAAATTATGTGTACTGAATACAGGTGACATTTCTGTACGGACAGAAAAGTCGCCCTGTATAGCTCCATCCTCATCTGTCAATAAGTACATCAAGGAACTCAAATAGTGCAAAAAGCGTCTGTATCTTTAAAAGTGTATTGCATACTGCTAATACTATTTACTGTAATGTTATGTTTTTTTCTGTTATATTAAAACTCGTCATTCTTTGAAACACTTCCAAGAGACTTACAAACCCCGATTTCAGAACCCCCGACAACATACTGAATTCACAGAAATCAGCTCATCTTTTGTAGTCACCAGTCTGGCGACTAATTTACTGTAGCTCTCTAGTCTACTGTGTACATGTCTCTCTCTACACTCTCCTATCAGAAGTATCCGGACATCTAGCAGTGGCCATTAATATACACTATGTGATCATAAGTGTCCGGACACTTCCAAAACCACTCGTTTTTCATATTAGATGCATTGCGCTGCCACCAACCGCCAGGTACTCCTTATCAGCGACCTCAGTAGTCATTGGACATCGTGAAAGAGCAGAATGGGGCGCTCCGCAGAATCACGCACTTTGAATGTGGTCAGGTGATTGGGTGTCACTTGTGTCACACGTCTGTACCCGAGATTTCCAAACTCCTAAACAACCCTAGGTCCACTGTTTCCGATGTGATAGTCAAGTGGAAACGTGAAGGGACACGTACAGCACAAAAGCGTACAGGCCGACCTCGTCTGTTCAGTGACAGAGACCGCCGACAGTTGAACAGAGTCGTAATGTGTAATAGGCAGACATCTATCCAGACCATCACACAGGAATTCCGAACTGCATCAGGATCCACAGCGAGTATTATGAGTGTTAGGCGGGAGGTGAGACAACTTTGATTTCACTGTCGAGCGGCTGCTCATAAGCCATACATCAAGCCAGTAAAATACCAAACGACGCCTCGCTTGGTGTAAGGAGTGTAAACATTGGACGATCGAACAGTGGAAAAACGTTGTGTGGAGGGACCCCGGTACACAATGTGGCTATCCGAAGGCAGGGTGAGGGGATGGCGAATGCCCGGTGATCGTCATCTTCCACAAGAGCCGAAACCAGAGAAGTTTGTGATGTTGGATGCTGGGGTCTGGAGCGAAGTAATACCAAAGGTGTTCCCCTGGGTTGAGATCGGCGCTTTGGGCAGGCCATCCCATTTCAGGAATGTTGTTATCCAAAAACCATTGCCTCAGAGATGTTGCTTTATGACTGGGTGTATGGTCATGCTGGTACCATCCATCATCGTCCCCAAACTGTTTCTCTATTGCATGCAGCAGTTAATGCTGTAAAATGTGTTCACATCTTCCTGGATCTAGAGTTCTCTTAAGCGCAGTAAGGTGACCAGAGCCCAACCAAAAATGTCTCAGCTCCTCTGTACTTAAAACTGTTGGCACTACATATGAGGCAACGTTGTTGAGGCATCCGACTAACCCAAACCCTTCCATCGGACTGCCACATGGCATAGCGTGACCCACCGCTCAAAAGCACTCGTTTACAGTCATTCACTGACCAGTGACCTCGCTTTTTATATTACCACAAGCGTGCTTTAGCAGAAGTGCATGGTTTATGAGTAGTTGCTCGACTATTATTCCTTTTTTTTTTACTCCATACACACAGTTAGTGTTCCAGCTCGACTGCTGATAGCATTTTGAAACTCACGAGTGATTCCTTCCGCTGATTTCATGCGATTTCTTATGATCACCCTCCGAAATTCTCGATGGTCCCTGCCCGTCGTTACATGAGGTCTGCTCGGTCTTAGTTGAGCTGTGGGTGTTCTTTCGAGTTTCGTGTTTCACAGTTACATCACCAAAACTCGATTTGGGCAGCTTTAGAAGGATTGAAACGTCCCTGATGGAGTTGCTACTGCCGGCCGGAGTGGCCGTGCGGTTCTGGGCGCTAAAGTCTGGAGCCGAGCTACCGCTACGGTCGCAGGTTCGAATCCTGCCTCGGGCATGGATGTGTGTGATGTCCTTAGGTTAGTTAGGTTTCATTAGTTCTAAGTTCTAGGCGACTGATGACCTCAGAAGTTAAGTCGCATAGTGCTCAGAGCCATTTGAACCATTTTTTTGGAGTTGCTACTCAGGTCACATCCAATCACTAGTTCATGTTAGCTCTCGCTGAGCTTATAACACCATAACTCAAACCCTACCTAACTGTTTACTGATTTTTTTATGTTTATTCAATATTATATCGTTGAGTTTCTGTAAATATTGTTGGTTTGAATCGATAACACTAAATTGTATACTTCTTTCTTTTCAAAAACTTTGATGTCTCGGTAAAATACTGTGCAATGTATTGTCTTTATTAGTTAGATTCTTTGCCTCATTTGGAGGGAACAAAACGTAATGTATATAATTGTAATTTTGTTTAAATAATTTTTTGTAGAAATACCAATATGTGCAAATGATATGTTTTGTTTCAAGAAACTACTTGCTGTTATGTAAAGACTGATCCTCACTAAGGGCTTTTGGTTATTTTATATGTAAAAGGTGGTGTGGTTCCCCTCGGGAACGGAACTTTGTAGCGCGAACAAATTGTGGTTGGCTTGGGTGGAAAGGTGAAAGGGAGAGTTAGTCGGACACGAGCTACTGAACCGCCAACATATCATGTTACAACAGCGGATTGTGTTGGTGCCGAGAGACGCTTTTTGTGCCGTTTTCCAATGTGCCAAAGCCTCGGGTGGATGAATTTGTAAGCTAGCTCTGTTTTGGAAATAGTATCTATCATCGCCACCAAGAAATGACAGAGCTTTATCATTATCAACTGCTGATCCACCTGCCAGGACGTACTCGCCACCACATTGCGCAATCACTGTAACGGAATGGAGGAATTGTAGATATGTAATTGAAGGATCAGCTCATTGGATGTTTTAGTGTACTCGAATATAAGGTAACTTATAACCGAATTTATGTACCTAACTTGATTGTTTTTCCTTACCATAACACCTCTCAGGTTCCTCTCCGTTTGAACTATGATTACCGAGTGTCCTTGTTGTGGAAAAATGAAAGCCTCAAAGCCAAACAGTTAATTAAATAATGATGTTTGATATTTGGTAAGAGGGATTTGGTAAAATTGTGGGAGGTAGTAAATGTAGCTTTGTGAAAGCCTCCCAGTGATTGAAACAGTCCAATTTAAAGTTTTGTGGACTTTCAAAATTACCTATTTAATCATTGACTTGAAAGTAGAAGACTATGGTAATAAAGACAATTTGCTGTTACTTTGAAAAATTAAAAGTTCTTAAAACTGAGGCTTATAAAGTTTTGCTTAGTTAATGATCATAGTGCTGCCTGTTGTATATTTTAAAAGGTGAGTCAGTTTCTTACAAATTTGTCAATATTGTGTCTCACTGCAGTAAAAGTCGTGAACTGCATTTGTGGAAAGTTATATACTCATGTTGGCTAAGCGTTTGTCTCTTTGTGTATTGGAAGTGCATATTAATAGCGTAACATGATCCACAATTCGTCTTTTGTGCTTATGCTAGGTAACAAGTAACAGAAAGACCACTATCTACGAAAACAGTAATTTCTTTTATTCAGAGGACAGTGAGAAATAGTTTGCTAGTGAAATATTTGTTTTTTTTTCATGTCAGATAGAAAAGTAATTGGTAAAAGAGAGTCTAAACCTATGCCCAATTTATAATTTTATAATAAATATTAATAGTAATATTATTGAAACCATTCAGTTTGACTAAGCCCTGAAGGCAATAGTGTGTGTCATGATCTGTTGTACTTATGCAAATAGCCTTGTTCTTCTATAACTGTTAGCATGTTCTTTAACGTCAACATATGTCTGTGACAGAGTTCATTGCACTCTCGTGTGATGAAGTATAGGCTGTATCTGTCCATTAAAGTTATTCATAATTAGTTTCTTGAACAAAAATAATTTACTTATTCTTATGCCTAATTAGGCAGGCGACCGCTTTCTTTATCATTTGGGCAGTCTGGATAGGCAAAATATTGTTTGCTACTGTTTAAATATTTACGTAATTCTGACTTCCACTTGCGATAAGCCACTTCCGATAGGTACATCACTGTCAACATAACAAAATTCCTTTCAGAGGGTAACACTGTTCTGCTTCTTTATACTGCAATTGTCTTACTAAAAATAATTTCATTATACGAACTGTCTCCAGCTTTGAGGTTATATTTCAACAGTAGCGGACGGTAGTGTTATAAGCTATCCTGCCTGACCTGTTATTACTGCCTCTCTATTGACAATACATTACTCCCCGTATTTTATTCCAGCGGGTCCGCCTGTCGTGACATCTAATTGTCAACTGTGCATTGCACAGGCACGTGCTGACACTTCTGATCGGATAGAGTATCTGCCTAGCTGCTACGCCTACAAGCAAGCAAGCAACTGAACCTTTTTACTGCATTCAAGCAGTGGCCTCCTTCAACACTTTTAACCCCCCCCCCCCCCCCTCCCACACTTCCTGTCATTAGCAAATCATGAAATGGAATGAGATGAAGTTAATATCATGGTTTCAACGCCAAGTTTCTGGAACAGCGTAATTAAGGATTCTATCGAAATAAAGGTGTGGGGTACCCTAATAAAGAGGAACGGAGGTATCTATTTCAACAATACTTGGGGCCCAGCACGCAATTTATTGGGATCTCGCCGGCTACCACATCAACCATATCTGGGAAACTCTGAGAAAATATGCGTTTACGGTATATCAGCGCAGGTACTGAAAAAAAGCATCACAGGCCTCAGTTGGCTTCGGGTGTCGATCTCACAATAAACTCTAGATGGCGGCGCAGGACCAACGAGAGTTCACAGTCCGGTTGTAGTGCAGACAGCGAGTACACATAACACCAACACTTGCAGCTAAAGAAGTCTAGTGGTCGTCGAAATATTGTGCATAAAATGGAACCAGGAACTTGCCTGAAAATCCAGAAGTACACCATTAATCAATAACGCCGAGTACACCTGAAAGACTCTTGACGCCACACACTTTGTCTTATCGGCCTGTCCCTTCATTTGGTCAAGTTTTACCATTAAGCTCTTTCCAATTTGATCCGATTCGCTACTTATTCATTAGTTACCCAGACGACTCATCTCGTCTTGAGCGGACTTCCGTAACCCAAAATTTCAGAAGCTTACAGTTTTTGTCTGTGCAGTCTAATATCCACGTTTCACTTCCATATAAGGCTGAAATGTTCCTCTTTTTAGAAAAGCTTTTCTTACTATTGCCCGGCTTTATATCACCTTTACATCTGCAGACGCCAGTTTCATTGCTGCCCAAATAGCAAACCCCGTCTAATACTTTGGTTGGTTCAGTCATTCAATCACTTATTCGTTCGTTCATTCATATATCGTGTTCTGTAAATCGAAACATGAAGCAGAGCCTCCAGTATCAAGTTATTCATTACGAGGCCGAACAAACCACTGCAGATTCCATCCTTTAACATTACTGACTACAAAGTATGCTTAGTGGTAATCTTCTCACACCGATAATGATGGGAATTATTTGTAGATTCCTTTGTATATGTATACGTATATGTACATGAGTATTATTGGAAGAACAACTCCTTAGAAAAACGCCGTTGGTCCGTATCTGAAACTGCTAAGCTGCTATTTTTCCCTCTACAACATCTTACAGAACGTTATCAGCTGCTACATAGCGTACTGGCAAAGTCAAAGTCTATTTGATACGAACGTCAGAGCTATACGGAAACTAAAGCACGGGGTCCAAGTACTCGCATTCTACTGAATTGCGGACTATGTGGCTAATGAAGTGTTCTGTTTCTTTGTTTTTCAGTATGTGGCGCTTTTACATTTTCTACTTGCTGTCCAACTGCCATCCGTTATAGACGTTTCCAGCGGAATACAATACTCAGTTCTGAGCACTAGATATGTCTGCGTAATCTGCGTGGAAATTATTTCCACTTCCAGTGTTTTGGTTGTGAACTTCACAGTCCACCTTAAATGCAGTCTTCTTATAAACTACAAATACCATTGGGAATACACACACATCAAAAAAAGTTTTGCATCGCCTCGGTTTGTTCGGTTACCACTTTTAAACAATATTTTTCGTGCACATTTCTGCTGAACAGATTTCTTTTTGATCTTAGCAGCATTACCCCAGAATACTATTGTAGTTACTGAATGACAATATGCAAAGAAAAATAGGTCAACAAAATCAGAGATATTTGTAGGTGCAAAGCGGGCAGAACTATGTTTTTTGGTTTACGTTTCCACATGCCCGTTTCATCTCAACACATTTGTAAGATCCCCTTAGAAAAATTTATAAATAACTGTGCTGGAAAACCTCTTACGTTATTTGATTTTCAAACAGCTGAGCGAAACTCAACGTACTCAGACAGTTTTCTCTTTACTTATTCTGATCATCACTAAACTGACACACAATACTTTTAGCGCAACGCAGTCTGACTTTCAATAACCCCTACACAAGAACGGCCCTGACTAACAATAACCTATACCTTTCATGAATCGCCGGCCGCGGTGGTCGTGCGGTTTTAGGCGCTCCAGTCCGGAGCCGCGCTGCTGCTACGGTCGCAGGTTCGAATCCTGCCTCGGGCATGGATGT
Source organism: Schistocerca serialis cubense (assembly GCF_023864345.2). NCBI lineage: Eukaryota > Metazoa > Arthropoda > Insecta > Orthoptera > Acrididae > Schistocerca > Schistocerca serialis. Next base: position 401,801,755 of record NC_064645.1, read on the forward strand.
GTGTGATGTCCTTAGGTTAGTTAGGTTTAATTAGTTCTAAGTTCTAGGGGACTGATGACCACAGCAGTTGAGTCCCATAGTGCTCAGAGCCATTTTTGTACCTTTCATGAATCATTTACCTCACAAAAATCTTCGTTACTCGAACTATTGCAATATAGCGAGTGCCAATACTGCCAGCTAAATAGAAGATTCTAACTACTGAAGGCAGTAACTACTGATAGGCATAGTTGGCAAATGAAAGATTTTGATAGAGAACAAACAATGTATTTACCTTAACAGCGTTCATCCAGTCTTACAAATTTCGTTATTCTGACGGACACACGTCCAGATCGTCCGCTCTCAAAATTCTGCCATCTCTCTCCTCACATCCACCATTGCTGGCGGCTCACCTCCAACTGCGCAACGCTACGCGCTGTTCACATCCAACTGCCCAACACTGTAATAGCAAATATTCCAACAATGCAAACCAGCCACAGACTGCACACAGCACAGTCAGTGATTTTCATACAGAGCGCTACGTGGCGTTACCAACATAAAAACCTAAACAGCCTACTTACACATTATCCACCTTAGTGCCTAGGAACCATAGACGTGGAGCCTCGTTGTTGTGCGTCTACTGACCTCTGCTTCTGCTTATTTGTTTATATTGTATAACACGAGTCGGTAAGACTGAGGGTTAAGCTATTTGCTATTAACCAATTGCAAGCCTCTCCCATCACCCTCCTGTAACTAGAATGAGTGTTCGGACCCTTTATACCTGTGTGCGCAGATTCGGTGAGAAAAAGAGATGGTATACGGAAGACGCTGACTAGAGGAAGGGATAGGACGAAAAGACGACAGGACATTTCTTAAGACCCAGCGAATAGCTTCCCTGGCACTAGACGGCAATTATAGGGGAATGAGAGCGGATTAGTGTCGAGGTCGGGTGTGCCGGCCAGTCTTTCGATGGTTTTTAAGGCGCTTTTCCATCTACCTTGGCGAATGCGGGCTGGGTCCCCTTATTCCGCATCAGTTACACTATGTCGGCGATTGCTGTGCAAACACTGTTGAAACGTCTCCTTACAAAAATTTATGAGTGACTCTGCTGATAAACCTCTTACATTATTTGATTTTCAACCAGCTGAGCAGAACTGAACGTTCTCAGACATTTCGCTCTTTACCTATTCTGGTCAACACTAAACTGACAAACAATATTTTTAGTGCAACGTAATCTGACTTTCAATAAAGTCTACAAAAGAATGGCCCTGACTAACAATAACCTATACCTTTCATGAATCACTTACCTCACAAAAATCTTCGTTACTCGAACTACTGCAATACAGCGAGCGCCAATACTGCCAGCTAAATAAAAGATTCTAACTACTGAAGGCACTAACTACTCATAGGCATAGTTAGCAAATGAAAGATTTTGATAGAGAACAAACGATGTATTTACCTTAATATATATATCAGTTCATGACATCCAGTCTTACAAATTTACTGTCTCTGATGGACACACGTCCAGATCATCCACTCTCAAAACTCCGCCATCTCTCTCCCCACATCCACCACTGCTGGCGGCTCACCTCCAACTGCGCAGCGCTACGCGCTGTTCACATCCCACTACCCAACACTACACTGACGAATATTCCAACAATGCCAACCAGCCACAGACTGCACACAGCACAGCCAGTGATTTTCATACAGAGCGCTAGGTGACGTTTCCAACATGAAAACCTAAACAGCCTACTTACACTGTCTCCACGTATGCGTACACACCACGCAAACATTTGGGGTTAGACTCGTCTGCTGGTGTGAGACGTTTCCGGGAGGGGGGGGGGGGGGCCTCCACTCAATACACCTGGGTTTTAGGTGTGGGGCAGCGGTGGGGTGAGTAGACTGCTGTAGCCTGCTGTGAACCACTGAGGGCTACGGCGGGGACGAGGCCTCTCCGTCGTTTCTAGGTCTCCAGTTCAATACAATACAATCAATATCCTTTTGGAGTAAATTTTACTGTTGTGTCATAAAATACTATTCCTTGACTGTGCAGTCTTCTGTTCGCTTCCTGAAATACCTAAATTCGCCCTACAAACATTTGGCTAACACATTTAATCAGGGAACACGGAGCAAAGAGAACTTCCCCCACTCAAGACTAGATTTCAATGAAACCTACAATAACGAGCGAAAAAATTCGTCGTGTAGACCGTGCCCTGGTGGCCACAATTCCAAAGCGGTGCACGGAGGGCAGCAGCGGAAGAGCTGGGAGGCGGTGGAGGCGGCGGGCGGAATGCAGTCAGGCCGGAGTGAGACAAAAACTCGGCGCGTTAGGGTCATAAATTCACTTTATTCATTTTGTTACCCGTTTTATCTCCGAAAATTATACCGTATAGACATAATGCGCTTCTCCACGGCTCGCAAAGGAGGCACTCCCTCCCTGGGGACAGTGGAGGTTTTTGCACGGCCCTTCTCCCTATGTCGCGCGCTGGACCGACACTATCGTGCAATGAAACTATGCGCCCTTGCTTGCAACAAACACCCTTTTGGTCGTGTTTTGTCGACATTAGCCGTTTTTGTTCCGGCGACTTCTCTTCCTCTCCGAGCACATCCATCGTCGGTCCGTGCTCCTATCTCTCTCTCTCTCTCTCTCTCTCTCTCTCTCTCTCTCTCTCTCTCTCTCTCTCTCTCTCACACACACACACACACACACACACACACACACACACACACACACACACACACACACACACACACACACTAGTCTCCCATTCTTCCCTCCATATGCGACTCCCCACTCACTCCGCCACGTCGTGCGCCTCCTGTGGCACGGATCTGCTTCCACTACCTCGCTTCCTAACCCCAACCGCCAGCCTCGCCCTTACCTCTTAACTCCTCTCTCCCCATCCCTATCCCCTCTTCACAGCGCATCTCCTTCCTCACCAGTCTTGATATTCTCATTAGGCCTCCACAGCCTGCCACCTTTGCATATAATTACTCAAATAACGATGTAGTTAAAGCCGCGCGCGAGCCTACGCCGCATGCACAAGTGCCGCGTCGGTGGTTTGGTGGGGCAGTGTGGCTGGCGTCTTGCGTGAACAAAAGTAGAAACATCGAAAAGCGGAAGACGACATACTGGTGTCACTTACTTGCACCACCCTGTAAGATCTACTGTAATCTCGCAACAGTAAAAAAATAAATATAACATTCACATTCAGTGTAACATAGCAACAGTATATTATTCAGTAACCTCGCAATAATAACATGACTAACCTCTCAATAAAATTGTGGCTCACTTATAACCTTTCAATAATTGACTATGAATATAAACTGGTAAATTTCGGACGTCAACAGCGCTGCGTCATGGCCCTGAAAGATCATTCTGAATAAGTTTAAAATTCTTACCTCAATGAAGTCGCCGGATAACGCGTATATATCTGCTCCTATAAGAAATTTTTATGGCACAGCCCAGTGCAATTCTGGCCGCTAGATTTGTAATGTATAAAATGAAACGACTGATTTTGCTTTACTACAATCGGGATGACCATGGATTGCAGAAATTAATAAATTCTTTAAATTCTGATGAATGATTGCCAAAAAGTTAATTTTATAAACAGGATTATTATTGAAAGATTTTTTTCTGAAACATTTACGTGGGAATTGATATAACAATAGTACATATTATGTTGTAATAAACTACACATGCGCGCGGCTGCTTTCACCTTATATTATATTGCTCAGGCACCGCCATCGCTCCCCACGACCAGCCCAGCCAACTCCATACACCAGACTGCTAGCTACTACGAGGTGCATTCAAGTTCTAAGGACTCCGATATTTTTTCTCCGGACTGGAAAGAGATAGAAACATGCTCATTGTTTTAAAATGAGGCCGCGTCCCAGAGATGGCAGCACCGTACGGCAGATGGAATTTTACCGCCAGCGGCGAGAATGAGAACTGTTTTAAATACATAAAATGGCGACGTTTTCCTTACTTGAACAGCGTGCAATCATTCGCTTTCTGAATTTGCGTGGTGTGAAACCAATTGAAATTCATCGACAATTGAAGGAGACAAGTGGTGATGGAGTTATGGATGTGTCGAAAGTGCATTCGTGGGTGCGACAGTTTAATTAAGGCAGAACATCGTGCGACAACAAACCGAAACAACCTCGGGCTCGCACAAGCCGGTCTGACTACACGATCGAGAAAGTGGAGAGAATTGTTTTGGGGGATCGCCGAATGACTGTTGAACAGATGGCCTCCAGATTTGGCATTTCTGTGGGTTCTGTGAACACAATCCTGCATGACGACCTGAAAATGCGAAAAGTGTCATCCAGGTGGGTGCCACAAATGCTGACGGACGACCACACGGCTGCCCATGTGGCATGTTGCCAAGCAATGTTAACGTGCAACGACAGCACAAATGGGACTTTCTTCTCGTCGGTTGTGACAATGGATGAGACATGGATGCCATTTTTCAATCCAGAAACAAAGCGCCAGTCACCTCAATGGAGGCACACAGATTAACCGCCACCAAAAAAATTTCGGGTAACCGCCAGTGCTGAAAAAATGATGGTGTCCATGTTCTGGGACAGCGAGGGCGTAATCCTTACCCATTGCGCTCCAAAGGGCACTACGGTAAAAGTTGCATCCTACAAAAATGTTTTGAAGAACAAATTCCTTCCTGCACTGCAACAAAAACGTCTGGGAAGGGCTGCGCGTGTGCTGTTCCACCAAGACAACGCACCCGCACATCGAGCTAACGTTACTCAACATTTTCTTTGTGATAACAACTTTGAAGTGATTCCTCATGATCCCTACTCACCTGACCTGGCTCCTAGTGACTTTTGGCTTTTTCCAACAATGAAAGACAGTCTCCTTGGCCGCACATTCACCAGCCGTGCTGCCATTGCCTCAGCGATTTTCCAGTGGTCAAAACAGACTCCTAAAGAAGCCTTCGCCGCTGCCATGGAATCATGGCGTCAGCGTTGTGAAAAATGTGTACGTCTGCAGGGTGATTACGTCGAGAAGTAATGCCAGTTTCATCGATTTCGGGTGAGTAGTTAATTAGAAAAAAAATCGGAGGCCTTAGAACTTGAATGCACCTCGTACTTGCTCCTACTGACACTGCTCTTACTGCAGCCAACACTGTTATCTGGTCTGAGATTCTCTTGTTGTTGTTGTTGTGGTCCTCAGTGCTGAGACTGGTTTGATGCAGCTATCCATGCTACTTTATCCTTCTTATAGCTTACATATCGCAGGCAGCGCGTGAGCAATCCATCGAAATTACATCTGCTCGGGTGCGCTAGCAATAAATTCCTTAGTCATGGACTTCTTACACTATCTGCACGTAAGGCTGGTGTAATTGCTTGTCAGATCATCCAAAAGACGACTGCAGCGAAATCTTTATTATTATTAGTGCGTGCGTCATTTACAACAACAAAATTGTCCTACATATTTAAACATAAGCACGTACGTGCAACTATGTAAACCAAATAAACATTCAACGGCCCAGATCGCAAACGCATGTAGAGAGACTCAATCCAGTGGAGCACCTGGTCAGGTGCTTCATGTAGACTACTAACACCACGAGGGAAACTTCTGTTGGGGTGTTCATTTACAGTGTGGCTCATTATGTGAATATCACCACAATCGTACGTACTTTCAGTGCAAAAGAACCACTTGTGCAAGATTTCCTTGCACATACTTTCCCCTTCTGGAATCTGTTGAGCTATATCCACACCTCCTAGGATGTGGAAGCCTGGAACATGTAACAGCTGGGTTCTGAAACACGACCTGCTTCATGGTTTCCTTGGTGATGCAAGGAATGGGTGAATAGGGCATTAAATACACTTTATTAAAAAGACCAAGTTCCTTGACAAAGTTAACAGTAGACTGAAAATTGTCAGTTGAAGTCAAACGGAGTAAGTGTCAATTCCGATGCTACTGGCTAAATGAGACGCTTCACATGCTAGACTGGGCAAGGAACTGAGAACGAACCCCCTTGAGTGCGAGGTCGCAAGTTCAGTCTTTAGTAAGGCTCATTTGAAAGTGATGTGACAGTGTTATGACAAGACAAATATTAGCTGCTAATGAGTCACCATGTACATCAGAAAGGTGACAGGAAATGAATTGTGCAGAGATCAACCTTCTATGGGATGTATGTACTACACTTCACAAAACGGACATCGTCGACATTCAAGAAATGTTCAAAGCAAACGATTAACTTGCACCATGAACATCGAATGAAGAACGGCATGCCATAGTGATCACACAGGTTCTCACCATCAAGATCGAAGGCGAACTCATCGGGCGTTACAAATCGTGCAAAACGTTCAGCTAGGTATCCACTCTTAAAGAATGCTTACAGAATCACATTGGTGTGATAGGGTGATGGGGACTGGTGGAGTTTGATGGGATGCAACCGAGTGCGAAACACTCGGTCATGGGGCTTACAGTGAAATTCGCTATCCTTCAAAGCTTAGCTGTAGATGGTGCAATAACATGGTTTATAGGCACGGAAAAAACAAACATGCAGAGACTGAGTTTGGCCAGTGAATCCTGAGGGATAATTTGCTCTAAAGGAGTATGGTTTTATACGTGGACCAGCAATCTAGCAAAAGCAAGTTATTTTGACTTGCTATTGACAAAAAGGAGTACTCGTATAATTTAGGTCCATTTTCCCACTCTTGCTTGTTGAGACGTGAATATTCCCTACTGCCCTTGCACGACCACGGACACGATAAAGAACCGAAGGGGACAGAGCACTTCCGACTTCTAGCAGCACGATAAATAACTTTCCACCCAATCTACCATCCCAGTTAACAGTCGGCAAAACTGTATAAGAATGTGTTAAGCGACTGATGACAGTTAAGCTTCATACAAACATCTTGGCGCCTCTAGTTTCCAGGGATTCTTTCATATGAAGTTCCTCTGCAAATCCCGATTGGTCAGAGATGAAAACGAATTCCTTACTGAAAAGTGGGATAAATTTGTTTATCTTATCTACAAATTATCTGGCAGATTCTGCTAGCCACAGATAAGTTAATGTATAAAAATCTTAATATTCTTCTTCGCCGTTGACAAGAGCCTGAAAACTATTTCTGCGGTCAGCCAGAAAGCGATGGCTGACAAACTGACAATTTCTAGTCTGAAAGTCCACATTATTCTTGTGCTCAGTGAAAGAAAATGTTCCCGCTTGATGTTCATTCAGCGGGATCGGGAAATATGACTATAAATAAAAGTTTTGAGTTGTAGCTGAAAGATAACCGGCCGGGGTGGCCGAACGGTTCGAGGCGCTACAGTCTGGAACCAAGTGACTGCTACGGTCGCAGATTCGAATCCTGCCTCGGGCATGGGCAAGTGTGATGTCCTTAAGTTAGTTAGGTTTAAGTAGTTCTAAGTTCTAGGGGACTGATGACCTCAGAAGTTAAGTCCCATAGTGCTGACAGCCATTTGAACCATTTTTAGCTGATTGAATATACACACAATATAAAATAATATCTCTGATAATAATAACAATGATTTCCTTATCAAAAACAACTCTATTAACTGTTCAGAGGCGACCTCTACAGGAAGTTCCAAGTAAATTAGAATGTCGCCGTGACGTGTAATAACCAAAAGTAAACTGCTCACCCTAAAAGTTGACAATGATCTCGTCAATTGTCACGTAATTTTGTCAACATTAAGGGCGGCACAAGAACAGTCATTTTCATTAGCACTGAGCTATCCATGATGGTGTACAGTCTTCGGGAGTTGACTTCCTATTTTTACCGAAAACATGCATTTGTTAGGTGCCTAGCTCTGATGTCATCCGAGGCACAGCGTATTCTAGCGTTTGACTGACGCAGGCGCATTGATAGCTCAGCGTGGAGTGAAGTGTCCTTCTTACTGCCTCTCTGGCTGTATTTCTATACGGGCGCAGTGGACCGCCGAACACCGAACGGAACATACGCTGTCAACCACTCTAGGCACATATAGTATAACCTAAATGGCCCCTTTCTTGCACACGTATTAATTAATGTATCTGCTGAGTGACAATTTACAATCGTCATATCTTTTATATGAATGGATTTAAGCTAGCTCTAGTTACTGAAAAAGTTTTAGTTCAACTGTATTTATACTTTGCCAGCTATAATTTTTAGAATAGAACCGACAGTAGAACATTACCTCTGAACTGCCTCTTTAAGATTCCTTGAAAAGATTGTTATTTACACTAAAGTCTTGAAACTTGTTACGATTGCATTATTTCATCAATGTAACTGAGTGCTGTAATCAGAACTTTACATAACAAATACAAATCATAAATATTATATTATGAGTAGAGACGATTCGTTCCAGATTTCGTTTTTAGTAAATAACTTAAAAGCTAATACAGGCAGTTTAATGGAGCCAGATAGTTAATGTTTTTATGTCAAACTGAGATTACATACGAATTTTCATCTTTCTGAATCTAATATTTAGCGCCTTCAGTTTTTCGTAAAAACAGATTTTGACCTGAATATTGCACCGTTCACGTTGAGACTTGTAACTTTTGATTGTCACATACATTTGCACATTCTGAACAATTTTTGGCTCTCTAGCTTAATTTTTTGCACCACATATTTCTTCTTAAAATAATATATTTAGCGAAACTTAATCACTTGATCGTTCTGAGATTTAATAGTTTTAACACTAATATGTTTAATCACATCCAGACAACGTTTGAAAAAGTTATGTTAATTTTTAATTTCATTCATGCATTATGGCAGGATACTTTCTATGCTACGCACAGGTGCATTATGATGACGTGGCACTAGGAGCAATGAGTTGGGGAAAGTCCAGTCCAAGTCGCTCACCTCTGTATCTCTCACACTGAAACAGTGCTATTTATTTTGGTGAAAAAATTTGTTTCTCAACAAAATTGAAAATTAGGAACAAGTGATATTACTATATCTGACCTCTTTTAAATAAAGATGACTTTCGTAAAATTTTCCTTAACACTACACTTGCAAAAGGAACCATATAGTGGACTTTTACAAATCAAGTACATAAATAACTTAGAAACATTAAAAAAATTTTCGGTTATTACAAAATAAATTCTGTGATCCAGTCTTTACCTGAAAGAGAAACACACAACATTTCACTTTTCAGACTTCATTCATTTAGTTACAACAGTAGGTACTGCCCTTAGGAAGCACTTTCACTAAAACGTTTAAGGTACAGGGTGGGAAATTACCATATATGTCGTTCTTCACGATATTCTATTAACAAAAGGGAAAAGAGAGAAGTCACTGTTGTACGAGTTGTTCTTGCTTCCTTCTCCAGTAGAGCTTGTAGGCTCCCTTTCGTGAATCCTCCATGTCCCTGAGAAACAGATAATATGTTCCCAGCTTACATCTAAGGGAGGCCAAAACACATTCCTTCTTCTACTCTTCTATAATTTAAGTAATTGATTGAGAAGTTAGCAGAAAGAATTTTTCTTTGTTTTAATTTACGAGGGTTGTCCAGAAAGTAAGTTCCGATGGTCGCGAAATGGACACCACAGTGGAAACCTGATGAAGTTCTGCACAGATATGTTGGGTAGTCTCTCTAGTATGACCGTCGATAGCATCAAGACGCTCTTTTCAGTTGTGGGCGCACTGTGAGCGTGTAAAGCTGCCTAGAACAACGATGTCTCCCGCCAATTAGGAGGGCCCGCTGAGAGGCTTCGCCTTAATGAATGCAGCCCACCTAACACAACTGCCACGCATTTCCTTCTTCATGGCAATTCTCAGCCGCACTCTGCAGGGCCAGTGAAGACGCTCCTGCAGCCTTTTCGATGGGAGATGTTCGATCACCCACAACACAGCCCTAATTGGCTCATCCTGAGTATCATCTCTATTCACATGAAATGCTGGATACGAAGACGATACGTAGGCACAGGCGACGCACTGTAGATCAGTGTAGAGAATTGTTGGAAAGCACAGGCGGCTGCCTTCTATAACGATGGTGTTGGAAATTTGGTATAACGCTCCGACAAATGTCGGAGTCGGAGCGGCGACTATGTAGAGAAGTATCTGGAAAGTGTAGTTAACTCTTGCAAATAAAATGTTTCTGATTTTCACTGTGGTTTTCATTTAGCGACCAATCGGAACTTACTTTCTGGACAACCCTCGTATTTGATGGAAAACTATTATAAACTCTTCCAAAATGATTATTGGAAATATGTAACTCCACAAAATCGTAACAATTTACTTCATTATCAAGCTTGAAACACAAACTTTGCAAAATATATATATAAAATAATGACATTTTGGACTAGTTTGCAATTTATTTCATTCCCTTAGATGTTGCTTTACTTAGGAAAATGAGTAACCTTTGTTAGTTCTGTCTTCGTATGGATCAGTTACCATATTGAATAGAATGCTAAAGAACTCACTTGTTCGACAGCAGTTACTTTGTTTTGTCACACTCATAATCACAAAGCCTTTTTTATTATACTATATCAGTACTCTACAATCTGTTTTCCTAAATATGTTCGTTTGCCCGTATTGTTGTCTGTATGTGTCAATATTTATCTGTTAATTGACCATCTGCTTTCAGCAAGATTACGCGTTTCTCACCCTTTCTACAAGACGTGAGAAAATTACAAATTTTCCACCATTTTACCTTATATGTCAGTCTACTAATTTCGTTACTGCTATTTCTCTCAATTTTCCTTTACCCACATATTTCGACACTTCTTTCTCCCTTTTGCCTTCGTCCCCCTACTGACCTCATTATTTACATTTATTTTTGGTGTGATCCTCACACCGCTTCCACGCCTCTCCTTTAATTAATATCAAAACGCTTTGGCTTGCCTCTAGTGGCACCATTTTATTACCCTCTCTTACCTACAGACAATCTTACTTCCAATTTCCAATTGAGAATTATTAATGTATGTAGAGTTTATAGTTTCAGATTTTAGGAATTTCCAGTTTCTGTTACTTCCCTTAACGCAAAGTATCTGTATTTTAATTTACGAATTCTTTTGGTGGATATTTATTATTCATTTACTTCAGCCATTATTTTTCTGTCATTGGTGCTCGAAAGTTACTCACTTTTATTTTAGTATTTGGAAGTTACTACTGCAAACTGCCTGTCATATTGTCTTTTAACTCATCATTTGGGTATAGTCATTTTCGGGAATCGTTCTTACTTACTAGGAATACATTACAAACTAACAGTATATGTACAACAAGATGTCATATATTCCTTACTTTCTATAGATATGACACAAGAAGAGAATGAAACTTGAAAATGAAATAAAGTTTCATCTAGCAGGGACCACACAGTGCCCCGCCAAAGAGTGACAGACCCCTTGCAGCATCTAATTACTGTTTGTTTTAAAAGGCTTTGTTGTGTCGGTAGCTGGGCCGACACCGTGAAGTTGAGATGGCTGAAAATGCACGCTAGACTAACGCTGTAGCCGATAGGGCACGCAAGGCTAACGCAGACGGGCGTGAAGTCTGGAACATGAGAACTTATAAATGAATAAGAAGAAAAGTATGTAGATGCTTATTACTTATCTTTTTATTAGTCCTTGGAATTCATCTCTCTTGAATACTCGTAAGCTATAGGCACTGATACAAATGGCGCCTTGCTAGTTCGTAGCCATTAACTTAGCTGATGGCTATTCTGTCTCTCGGCTAATGAGAGAGAAAGGCTTCGTACATCTGGTCGGTAGCTAGGTTCTCGTACAACTGGGGCGAGTGCTCTCTCGTATCACGAGACCTGCCTTGGTGGTGGCGCTAGGTCTGCGATTACACAGTGGCGACACGCGGGTCCAACATGTACTAAATGGACCGCGGCCGATTTAAGCTACCACCTAGCAAGTGTGGTGTCTGGCGGTGACACCACAGGCTTCAGGTCTAAAATGCTCTGTAGACCTAGTTCTTTACTTTTTGGGTATTCCAGACGGTATGCGGTTGCATGAGGCTTACGTGTTATCCTGAGTGGTCCTTGATAAGCATGCACAATTTTCTTTGTTTCCTCCGAAATTTTCTTAGATTTCTTTAGTTTTGACTAACACTAGTCACAAATGTTAAAAGGGGGAAGAAGATTTTGCGTCATGCTTTCTTTCTCTGTCCAAATCTTTTTTATCAGAAGTTTATCTAATGATTGTCCCTTAGCCTCCATTTCTTCGAAGATACAGTTCCTTTCGGTATTAGCACATTGCACATTATTAGCGGGTTCAGTATCTTCCTTGCAGGTCTCCATTATTCCCTATTACTCTAGTAGTCAGTTCTCATGCTTCACTATTATGCCCTTGGAATTTCCTATTAAAGGCTCTGTAATTACTCAGGAGTATGGCTCTGATCAAAGTCAATCTGTCCTTGATATTTCGTTAAAAGATCTGTGTCAACAATTAATCCGAGCACGATTAAGGAGGAGGAGATTAGTGTTTTACGTCCCGTCGACAACGAGGTCATTAGAGACGGAGCGCAAGCTCGGGTGAGGGAAGGAAATCGGCCGTGCCCTTTCAAAGGAACCATCCCGGCATTTGCCTGAAACGATTTAGGGAAATCACGGAAAACCTAAATCAGGATGGCCGGAGACGGGATTAAACCGTCGTCCTCCCGAACGAGAGTCCAGTGTGCTAACCACTGCGCCACCTCGCTCGGTGAGCACGATTAAGGTAGGATGACCTATTATTATGTCACCCATACCAATCTGTATCAAAGTTTCGTGCCGTACTGGTCTAGAAACTTTTCCAGTAGCATCCATTATTCTTAAACCACTGACTTTCTTGGTAATTAATTCATTCTTATTAGAACAGAATCAAAGAATGCTTGGGACAAAGCACTTGCTTCACTGCCACGTCAAGAAGACAACGGACTGTTACTCCTGAAATTTTAGTTTTTATAATATGGTGAGTTATTCTACTTTGAACAGGTTCCTCATAAAAGTCTTCTAATAAATCCTTTGCAGTCTGTTTCCAGTTAAAGTAATCCTGTTTAGTTACAAGTACATTTATGCTTCGACGCACCGGTCATCAACCTCTACATCTGTAGCTGCCTTTTCCAACCTGTCCATCAATTTTAAGTCAAAGCACTTGACGGCCTCCTCTACTATCGTTTGCTGCACACCAGCTGAACTGCTTTCTATTTCTGAAGAACTGCATTCTTGTGCAACATTGTGATATATAATACTGTCGTCTGCTTCTACAGTTTGTGGCACGTCAATATAGGTAATAAATTTCCTGACCTCACTGTTATTCTGCCCCCTTCATCCAACAATTCCTCTTCTTCAGAACCTTGCAAAACTGACACTACTTCCTCTACCAAAACTTTAGACTTCAGATTGCCATTATTGTCGAAGATGTAAGCTTTTACTTCATCTTCGTCCTTATCTGCATCAAACCCGTTAATTTATTCTTCCCTATTATCTGTAGCGTTTTCCTTTTCCTTCTTGACCCCTTTTTCTGACGTGGCCAAAACACTGTCAACTATTTAATGAGAGTGGTTTAGCACTTCAGTGGTACTGTATGTTGTTGTTCCATCCTTCTTGTTATCGGTTTGGGAGTGCTGACTGACTGTGGTTTGTCTTTTTGTTACTCGTTGTGTTACTGTTTCCGCCTGTTTAGCGCCAATTTCCTCATAGACGGGACTTAGTGTCTCACACGCGGCCTATTCCGCTCATTCGAATCAAAATCAGGTAGGGAAGCATTCTGTGCTCCGTCTTGTCTCAACAGCACATTATTTACGTTTTTGCCTTTGTCATAATTATTGCGAAAGCGCAGTGGGTGTTTGCGTCCTCTTCCTCTAACACACTCTTGACCATGTTAATTAAATCAAGTATTCTTAACCTCCGTACTTCTAATATTCACGTTTCCACTGACATTATTTCGGTTTTTTACATGATTGTTGGAACACCTATTGTTATTTTGCACCTACTCCTCGACAGCAGGTACTCTTTCTACTAGCTCCACACACTCATTGAACCTATCCATATTATCTCTAGGTACGGAAATGATTCATTTCTGCCAATACCATGGCAGCTTACCTTCTAATTCCATGATAAGCATTTCCGGCTTCATCTTTTCTGTGAGATGTGACAGCTGTGAAACGCACTTTGTAGACGACTCTAACTGATTGACGACCTGGAGTAAACTTTTACCACTATCTCAACACATCGTTTTGTTTGTCGTGAGACCAGTACTCATTAACAAATGCAGTTTTAAATTACGAAAGAGGTTTGCACCTAATCATGACGTCAGCTGACCGTCGCAAAGGATCTCCTGACTAATGACTACTTATGAAAGAAATTTTTCCATGCATTTGGCAAAACATCTTAAAAATCTTTCCAGAACTCGAATAGGTAATTTATCTGGATCAAAACGTAAAACTTGACGACATCCGATGAAAACGGCGTCACCTGAAGCAACCTGCTGCACAGTAGTATTACGAGAGCTACCAGAGGTTACTGTACTTTCTATGTTAGCAACACTAGCACTTAGCTCTACTACCTTTAGTACCACTGCTTCCACTCTGTCAGAAAATTCTTTATCAAAATCCTTATATAATTTAACACAGTCAGATTTTACATTCTTAACAACCTTTTGACAAGCGTTTACTTTAATAGTTGCTTCTTCAAATCGATTAGAGCAAAGTTTGGATTCACGGTCTATTCTTTCTGACAACCCTCCTTCCACAAGTTCATCTGCGCCTTCGAAATCCTTGCGAACTTCACCTTACTGCTTACTTCTTCATTACTATCCTTTAGTTCTGTACTATTAGATGCAATCTTACTGTTCAGTTCTTTATGGTGTAATTCAAGTCTAGAAAATAGTACTTCATCCAGTTTGGTGTCTCTGTCTTGCCGCTTGGCATTTACACTAGTTTCAAAGGAGTTCTACTATTACCTGGCTTGATTGAGTTTCAGAAACACTTAACTCAGTTTCATTATCTGTAAGTTCTATTAGTTCTACTTTCTATTTCTTGACTTCAGCTTCAATTATCTCATCATCATAAACTGTTTCTAACTTCCCAAATGGTAAAAATGGCTCTGAGAACTATGGGACTTAACATCAGAGGTCATCAGTCCCCTAGAACTTAGAACTACTTAAACCTAACTAACCTAAGGACATCATACACATCCATGCCCGAGGCAAGATTCAAACCTGCGACCGTAGCGGTCGCGCGGTTCCAGACTGAAGCGCCAAGAACCGCTCGGCCACAACGGCCAGCTAACTTCCTAGTAACATTAAAATTTACTTCCGATTCTACTTAGGACAAATCACCTTCGTATTCTGGATTTATTACTTTGACGGAAACATCCGTGTTAATTTTGGTTTCGAATTCTGAGGATTCATCATCAGAGACCGGTTCCATCTTAACTTACACACTATCTCTATGATTAGATTCCATTTTTAACAGACTGTTAGAAGCAATTAACAAATACTTCAATTATTCTTGTCTGGACTTAATTGCTTGATTTCGACGAGTGATGCCAGCGAGCTGTACCGGCAGGCGTGATGCAATGTACTGCGATGTAGTGCAGGCAACAGCAGTAGCTATGACGGTGAAGATGGTGGCGCGTAGCGCCTTCTGCAAGGGGGGCTGGGCTCAGATGAGAGCGCACTCAGCGGCTTGCAGAAAAGTTGCCGGTCCACACAGCTCCATTATGATGCGCCATCTTCTTCTAACATCAGCGCCAGTAAGAGCGGTGTTGTAGTGTCGTCTTCTTACCTCCTCCCACCACGTTCCAGGCTACTACCGCTAACATTCACAATTTTGTTTCGACACTCACGAGCAAATTCTTAACACTATTCGCCATATTTCACTTCGGTATCCTGTTAGTGCGTACCGAGTTCCCTGTTTTTTAACGACCACTTTCACTGTTCAGTTTCCCGGCCGATGCACAATACGTGGGGTGGCACGTAAATTATCGTCGTCTTATACAAGAGCCTGAAAACTATTTTTGCGGTCAGCCAGAAACCGATAGAGAACATACATAATTTACAGTTTGCTAGTCCACATTATTCTTGTGCTACTTGCTGTTTACCCAGCGGGATCGGGAACTATAACTATAAATAAACGTTTTTAGTTCTAACTGATAGGTACATTCAGTAAACGTTCACATACACAGTATAAAATAATGTCGTTGTTGTTGTTTTTGGCCTTAAATCCAGATACTGGTTTGATGCAGCTCACCATACTACTCTGTCCTGTGCAAGCCTCTTCTTCTGCGAATAGCTGCTGCAACCTACATCCTTCTGAATCTGCTTTGTGTATTCATCTCTTGGTCTCCCTCTACGATTTATACCCTTCACGCTGCCCTCCAATATTAAATTGCTGATCTCTTGATGCCTCAGAATATGTCCTACCAACTAATCCCTTCTTCTAGTCACGTTCTGCCACCAATTCCACTTCTCCCCAATTCTATTCAGTACCTCCTCATTAGTTATGTGATCTGCCCATCTAATCTTCAGCGTTATTCTGTAGCACCACATTTCGAAACCTTCTGTTCTCTTCTTGTCTAAACTATTTATCGTCCATGTTTCACTTCCATACATGGCTACACTCCATACAGATACTTTCAGAAACGACTTCCTGACAATTAAATATATACTCGATCTTAACAAAATTCTCTTCTTCAGAAACGCTTTCCCTGCCATTTCCAGTCTACATTTTATATCTTGTTTACTTCGACCCTCATCAGTTATTTTGCTCCCCAAATAGCATAACTCATCTACCACTTCAGGTTTCTCATTTCCTAATGTAATTCCCTCAGCATCATCCGATTTAATTCGACTACATTCCATTATCCTCGTTTTGCTTTTGTTGATGTTCATCTTATATACTCCTTTCAAAACACTGTCCATTCCGTTCAGCTCTTCCAGGTCCTTTGCTATCTCTCATAGAATTACAATGTCCTCGGCAAAACCTCAATGTTTTTATTTGTTCTCCATCGATTCTAATTTCTACTCGAAATTTTTGTTTTGTTTCCCTTACTGCTTGCTCAATATACAGATTGAATAACATCGGGGACGGGCTACAATCCTGTCTCACTCCCTTCTCACTGCTTCTATTTCTGGCACTTCGACTCTTATAATTGCTACCTGGTTTCTGTACAAATTGTAAATAGCAATTCGCTCCCTGCATTTTATCCTTTGATCCCTGCCACCTTCATAATCTCAAAGAGAGTATTCCAGTCAACATTGTCAAAAAAAGCTTTCTCTAAGTCTACAAACACTAGAAACGGAGGTTTGCTTTTGCTTAACCTATTTTCTGAGATAAATCGTAGGGTAAATATTCCCTCGCGTGTTATAACATTTCTAGGGAATCCAAACTGATCTTACCAGAAGTCAGTTTCCACCGGTTTTTCTATTCGTCTGTAAAGAAGTCGTGTTAGTATTTTGCAACCGAGACTTATTAAACTGATAGTTCGGTAATTTTCATACCTGTTAGCACCGGCTTTCTTTGAGATTAGAATTACTATATTCTTCTTGAAGTCCGAGGATATTTCGCCTGTCTCATACATTCTGCTCATCGGATGGTAGAGTTTTGCCATGGCTGGCTCTCCCAAGGCTATCAGTAGTTCTAATAGAATGTTGGCTACTCCCGGGCCTTTGTTTCGACTTAGCTCTTTCAGTGCTGTGTCAAATTCTTCACATTTCACCTTCAACTACGTCCTCTTCCATTTCCATACTATTGCCCTTAATTGCATCGCCCTTGTGTAGACCCCCTATATACTCCTTCCTGCTTTCCCTTCTTTGCTTAGGACTGGTTTTCCAACCGAGTCCTTGATATTCATACAGGTGGTTCTCTTTTCGCCAAAGATCTCTTTAATTTTCCTGTACGCAGTATCTATCTTACCACTAGTGATATATGCTTTTACATCCCTACATTTGTCCTCTAGCCATCCTTGCTTACCCATTTTGCAGTTCAATGTCAATCTCATTTTTAACACGTTTGTATTCCTTTTCGCATGCTTCATTTACTGCGTTTTTAGATTTTCTCCTTTCAACAATTAAATTCAGTATCTCTTCTGTTACCCAAGGATTTCTACAAGCCCTCGTCTTTTTACCTACCTGATCCTCTGCTACCTTCACTATTTCATCTCTCAAGGCTACCCATTGTTCGTCTACTGTATATCTTTCCCCTGTTCTTGTCCATTGTTCCCTAATGCTCTCTCTGAAACTTTCTACAACCTCTGGTTCTTTCAGTTTATCCAGGTCCCATCTCCTCAAATTCCCACCTTTTTGCAGTTTCTTCAGTTTTAATCTACAGTTCATAACCAACAGATTGTAGTCAGAATCCACATCTGCCCCTGGAAATGTCTTAAAATTACACATTATATTACATTAGATAATCTATCTGAAACCTTTGAGTGTCTCCAGGCCTCTTCCACAAATACAACCTTCTTTCATGATTCTTAAACAAAGTGTTAGCTGTGATTAAGTTATGCTCTGTACAAAATTCTACCAGGCGGCTTCCTCTTTCATTCCTTACCCCCAGTCCATATTCACCTGCTCCTTTTCCTTCTCTTCCTTTTCCTGCAGTCGAATTCCAGTTCCCCATGACTGTTAAATTTTCGCCTCGCTTCACTATGTGAATAATTTCTTTTATCACATCATACATTTCCTTAATCTCTTCATCATCTGGGGATCTAGTTGGCATATAAATTTGTACTACTGTGATAAGCATGGGCTTCGTGTCTATCTTGGCTACAATAATGCGTTCACTTTGCTGTTCGTAGTAGTTTATCCGCGATCCTATTTTTTATTCATTATTAAACCCACGCCTGCATTATCCTTATTTGATTTTGTATTTATAACCCTATATTCACCTGACCCAAAGTCTTGTTCCTCCCGCCTCCGAACTTCACTAATACACACTATATCTAATTTTAACCTATCGATTTCTCTTTTTTATATTATCTAACCTACCTGCCTGATTAAGGCATCTGACATTCCACGCTCCGATCCGTAGAACGCCAATTTTGTTTCTCCTGGTAACGACGTCCTCCTGAGTAGTACCCGCCCGGAGATCCGAATGGGGGACTATTTTACCTCCGGAATATTTTACCAAAGAGGACACGATCATCATTTAACCATACAGTAAAACTACTTGCCCTCGGGAAAAATTACAGCTGCAGTTTCCCCTTGCTTTCAGCCGTTCGCAGTACCAGCACAGGAAGGTCGTTTTGGTTGATGTTACAAGGCGAAATGAGTCAATCATCCAAACTGTTGTCCCTGCAACTACTGAAAAGGCTGCTGCTCCTCTTCAGGAACCACATGTTTGTCTGGCCTCTCAACAGATACCCCTACGTTGTGGTTGCACCTACGGTACGCCTATCTGTATCGCTGAGGTGCGCAAGCCTCCCCATCAACGGCAAGATCCATGGTTCACGTGGGGGATATAAAGTAATATCTCTAATAATAATTATAATTTCCCTATCAGAAACAGCTCTATTAGCAGTTTGGAGGGGACCTCTGTGGAAACTTCCAAATAAAATAGACTTGTAAATCACCAAAAGTTAAAAGTGGACAATAATCTCGCCACTTGCCACGCCGTTTTGTCAACCTTACGGGCGGCTCTCACACAGTTGCTTCCGTGAAAACTAAA
This sequence comes from Schistocerca serialis cubense, assembly GCF_023864345.2. NCBI lineage: Eukaryota > Metazoa > Arthropoda > Insecta > Orthoptera > Acrididae > Schistocerca > Schistocerca serialis. Next base: position 401,821,297 of record NC_064645.1, read on the forward strand.
CGACCCAAGATGGTGTACAGTCCTCGTGAGTTCGCTTCCGCCTTTCACTGAACATATGTGTTTGGTAGATGCTTAGCTCCGACGTCATCCGAGGCACAGGGTATTCCAGCGTTGACTGATGGGGACAGACTGACAGCTCAGTGTGACGTGAAGTTTCCTTTTTTACTGTCTCTCTGGCTGGTAGCGGACCACCGAACATAACATCTGCTTCCAACCGCTTGTAATGGTACTTGAATTACGTAACCATTACGTCACCTCACCTCAACCTCTCGATACCAGCAATATTCTACTGTGTTTCTGTAAAATAGTTAACATATTTCTGTGACAACATTCAGATTTGATTTCATTAATGTAGAGGTACTTCGATACATCGATATGTATATATTGCAATCATATTATTCTTATGTGTATTCTTTCTTTTGTCACTATGATCTTTGACGTACTTGTAACTCTGATTTTTGGGCGCGTAAGCGGTTATTAGAGAGTCAAGCTTTGGTCGTCATGTTAAAAAGACGCAAACTGTAGTCAGATTATGAAATGTGAACTTTAATAGTGAGGAAGATATTTTCAAGTATGTTTTATATTGTGAAGTGATGTTTTGGAATGAGTTACGTGATATTGCAAAAAAAGTAATAAAAAAGAAGCGTAACTTAAATTCGGAGTGCTGATTACTTTTTTACATCACCTTTGTCCTAACTTGCAGAAGTTTAATCTTCAACAACGGTTTACGAAACACATCTATAAAACTTTTGAATATCGCAGAATAACACCTAGGCCTCTTTGCATCCGAGCTTGTAATCATCACTTACCTAGATTTTCGCCTATCGACCCATGAGTTCACAACGAGACCAGCGTGGGAAACACGAAAAGATGAGTGCCTAGTTTATCCATTATTTCAAGAAATCACTTTATTAACTGTGCTCTAATGTCACCTGCCACATAATATAACTTTGTTGTTGCCCGAAAATGCAATATTTAGCAGCGTGAGCAACACTACAATCATAATTAATTTTTGACCTTTGTTGTGGTATGGTTGTTAGACGCTCTAGTCACAATTAGCAGCAACTAAATGGCCCCCTTCTTGGATACGTTTTAATTAATATCTCTGCTGAGTGACAGTTTACAATCTTCTTACATTTTATATGAGTGGTTTTAAGGTGGCTTTAGTTAGTGAAAAAGTTTTAGCTCAACTCCATTTAAACTTTGCCAGCTAGAATTTTTAGAATCGAACTAAAAGTAGAACAGGATCTCTGAACTACGTCTTCAAGATTCCTTGTAATGATTGAGTGCCGTAATGAGAACTTTCCATAACAAATACAGCTCGTAATTAATCTATTATGAGTAGGGACGATTCGTTCCAAATTTCGTTTTTAGTAAATAACTTGTAAGCTAATACAGGCAGCTTGGTGGAGCCCGATATTTAATGTTTTTATATCAAACTGAGGCTACGTACGAATTTTCATCTTTCTTAGTCTAATATTAAGTGCCCTCAATTTTTCATATAGACGCTGATTTTGACCAAAATATCGCACCGATCAAGTTGGGACGTGTAACTTTTGATTGTGACATACATGTGCATATTCTGAACAGTTTTTGGCTCTCTAACTTCATTATTTAGCGCCACTTATTTTTTTGTTAAAATAATATACGAGGGTTGGAACTTAATGGCAATTATTTATTCACAACTGATTCGGTCGATGGGACTGGGAAGTACTGTACCATCCACCATACTCTCCGGACGTAAGTCCTTGTGATTTTGATTTGATCAGAAGGTGAAGGAAGCACGTCGTGGCATTCGCTTCAGAACTGTTCCAGGGATTTTACAGGCAGTAGACTGCTCCATTCGCACCATCAACAGAACAGGCCCTGACTAACGGTATACTACGCCTTCCTCATCGCTGGCAACGGGTTCTACACAACAGTGGTGACTACTTTGAAGGGCAGTAACAGGTGCAAACATATAACTCTTTTGTATCGGTTGTGAATAAATACCAGGGCAGTTCAATAAGTAATGCAACACATTTTTTTTTCTCGGCCAATTTTGGTTGAAAAAACCGGAAATTTCTTGTGGAATATTTTCAAACATTCCCGCTTCGTCTCGTATAGTTTCATTGACTTCCGACAGATGGCAGCGCTGTACGGAGCTGTTAAAATGGCGTCTGTAACGGATGTGAGTTGCAAACAACGGGCAGTGATCGAGTTTCTTTTGGCGGAAAACCAGGGCATCACAGATATTCATAGGCGCTTGCAGAATGTCTACGGTGATCTGGCAGTGGACAAAAGCACGGTGAGTCGTTGGGCAAAGCGTGTGTCATCATCACCGCAAGGTCAAGCAAGACTGACTGATCTCCCGCGCGCGGGCCGGCCGTGCACAGCTGTGACTCCTGCAATGGCGAAGCGTGCGAACACACTCGTTCGAGATTATCGACGGATCACCATCAAACAACTCAGTGCTCCACTTGACATCTCTGTTGGTAGTGCTGTCACAGTTGTTCACCAGTTGGGATATTCAAAGGTTTGTTCCCGCTGGGTCCCTCGTTGTCTAACCGAACACCATAAAGAGCAAAGGAGAACCATCTGGGCGGAATTGCTTGCTCGTCATGTGGCTGAGGGTGACAATTTCTTGTCAAAGATTGTTACAGGCAATGAAACATGGGTTCATCACTTCGAACCTGAAACAAAACGGCAATCAATGGAGTGGCGCCACACCCACTCCCCTACCAAGAAAAATAAACAAGCCATACCCTCAGCCGGTAAAGTCACGGTTACAGTCTTCTGGGACGCTGAAGGGGTTATTCTGTTCGATGTCCTTCCCCATGGTCAAACGATCAACTCTGAAGTGTATTGTGCTACTCTTCAGAAATTGAAGAAACGACTTCAGCGTGTTCGTAGGCACAAAAATCTGAACGAACTTCTCCTTCTTCATGACAACGCAAGACCTCACACAAGTCTTCGCACCCGAGAGGAGCTCACAAAACTTCAGTGGACTGTTCTTCCTCATGCACCCTACAGCCCCGATCTCGCATCGTCGGATTTCCATATGTTTGGCCCAATGAAGGACGCAATCCGTGGGAGGCACTACGCGGATGATGAAGAAGTTATTGATGCAGTACGACGTTGGCTCCGACATCGACCAGTGGAATGGTACCGTGCAGGCATACAGGCCCTCATTTCAAGGTGGCGTAAGGCCGTAGCATTGAATGGAGATTACGTTGAAAAATAGTGTTGTGTAACTAAAAGATTGGGGAATAACCTGGTGTATTTCAATGCTGAATAAAATAACCCCTGTTTCAGAAAAAAAGTGTGTTGCATTACTTATTGAACTGCCCTCGTAGTTGCCACTATTTACGTTCCAAACCTCATATTTAGCAACATTTGTTCATCTGATCATTCTGGGATTTAAGAGTTTTTGCATAAATATACTGAATCATATCGTGACCGTGTTTGGAAATGTTATTTTAATTTTTAATTTCATTCCTAGGTTATGGTGCAATACTTTGTGCGCTATGCACAGGCGCGTTGTAATGACGCAGTGTTAGTAGTAGTGGACTGAGATAAGTCCCAACACACTCGGTTGCCTCCGTACCTCTCACAACGGTGCAACGCTTGTTTCGCCACAATTCCACAGTTTGCTGTGCATCATCAAGTTGCCTGAAATTTCGTTGCCTTACGTCTTACAATTCTGTAGCACTGTTTGAAGTTATGCAGCTACCCAGTGCTTCCCTTGAAATCACTGTAATCTGTGTCGCACGCAATTTGAAGGGCGTTACGTAGTATGACACTATCACGCACATCCTGTAAACTGTATACAGCATCCTTGAAACGCGCAAACGCCAGTTTTTGTAACAAATGCGCTTTCTCTTCCCTTGAAATCTGTAGTTTTTCTGATGCACTACACAGTCATATTGCTGTGGACTTATTTGAAATCTGTTTATATATATATTTTTTTACTATGCTGCGGAATATGTTCCCTACAAATAATTATGTTTAATATCCGCTCCGTGGACAACGATTGGCCGGCCGGAGTGGCCGAGCGGCTCTAGCCACTACAGTCTGGAACCGAGCGACCGCTACGGTGGCAGGTTCGAATCCTGCCTCGGGCATGGATGTGTGTGATGTCCTTAGGTTAGTTAGGTTTAAGTAGTTCTAAGTTCTAGGGGACTGATGACCTCAGATGTTAAGTCTCATAGTGCTCAGAGCCATTTGAACCATTTTGAACCACCTGACATGTACTGCGACAGGCAGATGCTGCGATCTTATAGTACGTATGCTGGCGCTCCTGTTGCGACGAGAGCCAGTCTGTCACTCCGGACGAACTCCTACACCCAGATATCACTTACTTTCCCACTGCTAGAACGAACGCCGTCAACTGGCTGAAGGGCATTGTGCTGTATTACATTTAGCAATCCGCTCCCGAAAACGCTCTGGACTTGTGGATCCATCTGACAACGACTCATGAGGCGTTCGGCCAATATGCATTGTACCGCACACGACTACTGAACTATTTAAGCATTTAGGCGCATTATTCGAGGATCCTCCTGCCCATTGGGGCGCTCCGAGTACTAGAAGTCACACTTAAAATATTTTCACGGCACACGATTGATCCTCAGAGCAAACGATTTAGATGGAGTCCCCCTTACATTCATTACCCGAAGACGATTCGGAAGCTTCTGGTTGCGGTTGTAGGATCCCGTTAAAAAAGAAATAATAATATAAAAAAGAGGGATATATATATATATATATATATATATATATATACTGGCTGATTAAAAGTCAGTATAAAATTGAAAACTGAATAAATCACGGAATAATGTAGATAGAGAGGTGCAAATTGACATACATGCTTGGAATGACATGGGGTTTTATTAGAACCAAAAAAATACAAAAGTTCAAAAAATGTCTTACAGATGGCGCTTCATCTGATCAGGATAGCAATAATTAGCATAACAAAGTAAGACAAAGCAAAGATGATGTTATTTACAGGAAAGGCTCAATATGTCCACCATCATTCCTCAACAATAGCTGCAGTCGAGGAACAATGTTGTGAACAGCACTGTAAAGCACGTTCGAAGTTAAGGTGAGGCATTGGCGTCGGATGTTGTCTTTCAGTATCCCTAGAGATGTCGGTCAATCACGATACACTTGCGACTTCAGGTAACCCCAACGCCAATAATCGCACGGACTGAGGTCTAGGGACCTGGAAGGCCAAGCATGATGAAAGTAGCGGCTGAGCACACGATCACCAAACGACACGCACAAGAGATCTTTGACGCGTGTAGCAATATGGGGTGGAGCGCCATCCTGCATAAACATCGTACGTTCCAGGAGGTGTTTATCAGCCAGGCTGGGGATGATGCAATTCTGTAACATATCGGCGTACCTCTCACCCGTCATGGTAGCAGTTACAAAACCAGAATCACGCATTTCCTCGAAGACAAAAAGCCCGATAACGTTAGATGTAGTAAATCCAACCCATACCGTGACTTTCTCGTCGTGCAATGGAGTTTCCATGACCTAGGATTTTCCGTAGCCCAAATTCTGCAGTTGTGGGCATTGACAGACACTCGGAGCGTGAAATGAGCTTTGTCGGTCCACAACACGTTACTGAACCAATAGTCATCTTCCGCCATCTTTTGAAACGCCCACACCGCAAATACCCTCCGCTTCACTAAATCGCCAGGTAACAATTCATGATGCCGATGGATTTTGTACGGATAGCATCGAAGGGTACGCCTAAGTGCCAACCAAACAGTAGTGTATGGAATGCCGCTGCGACGTGTGACTGCACGAGTGCTGACTTCCCCGTGCATAGACGAACCCGCTACAGTCTCCATTTCTTCGTGAACTGTCTCAGCAGCATTACGCCTTGTGCTCGGTCGGCCACTGTGGGGTCTATCGTCTAAACAACCCGTGGCTTCGAACTTCGAAATCATTCTCGCCACAGCTGCATTTGTTACCCGTTCAAATCCCCTTCCTTTGGCGATCGTATCGTAATGCTGAACTAGCACATTCTCCATTCTGATAATACAGCTTCACTAAAAGCGCCTTTTCAGGTAACGTCAACATGCTGCGACTGCTGGCGCATCTGATTCTCTCTTTTTTTTTCTTTTCTTTATTGTGATTTCATTCCCCTGCCCCATCTGGGCAGGGGAGGGCTGTCAGCGGCACAATCGGCCGCTCTTCAGCCGAGTGACATGAACTTAGAATACAATGGTACGTACATAAGGCGATAAAGGGGAACTCAGAATAATGGGAGAAAATGGAGGTAAAAAATATAGACTAACACGCAGACATTCATGGAGAACAGTTAAAAAAACGTCGCCAGAAAGTTAAAAAACACAGTTGGCGATTCTTCAAAACTCAAAGAAGACACTGAATGGACATGTACACGTTAAAAGCCGGCCACAGTACTAAAAACACTCCGGAACAACACACTGAAAACCCACTTGGAGCACACAGGACGAAGAATAAAACTGCCAGGCGGGACCTGCCGAGGGAAAGGGCAGAGAGGATGGAAAAGGAGGGGAGAGCAAGGGGCAGCAGGGAAAGCAGCGGGATGGAGAGAGGAGGGGCATCAGTGGGTATACAAAGAGGCAGGAGACACGTGGGGCGGGAGACGAAGAGGGAAGACAGGGCAGGAGGGAGCCCAGAGACAGTGAAAGGAGGCACAAGAGATGGAGGGGGAGTAGGAGGGGGATTCTCTCTCTCATTACAGCTCCGTTTATACACGATTGTCATGCGCAGTCAGTGACGTTTTGCTGTCCAGCGCCATCTGTCAGACATTTTGCGAACTTTTTTGTTTTGTTTTAATAAAACCCCATGTCATTCCAAGCATGTGTGTCAATTTTTACCTCTCTATCTACATTATTCCGCGGTTTATTAAGTTTTCAAATTTATACTGACTTTTTGATCACCCGATATATATATACAGGGTGTTACAAAAAGGTACGGCCAAACTTTCAGGAAACATTCCTCACACACAAATAAAGAAAAGATGTTATGTGGACATGGGTCCGGAAACGCTTAATTTCCATGTTAGTGCTCATTTTAGTTTCGTCAGTATGTTCTTCCACCTACGCTCAATGGAGCACGTTATCATGATTTCATACGGGATACTCTACCTGTGCTGCTAGAACATGTGCCTTTAAAAGTACGACACAACATGTGGTTCAAGCACGATGGATCTCCTGCACATTTTAGTCGAAGTATTCGTACGCTTCTCAACAACAGATTCGGTGACCGATGGATTGGTAGAGGGGGACCAATTCCATGGCCTCCACGCTCTCCTGACCTCAACCCTCTTGACTTTCATTTATGGGGGCATTTGAAAACTCTTGTCTACGCAACTCCGGTACCAAATGTAGAGACTCTTCGTGCTCGTATCGTGGACGGCTGTGATACAATACGCCACTCTCCAGGGCTGCATCAGCGCATCAGGGATTCCATGCGACGGAGCGTGGATGCATGTATTCTCGCTGACGGAGGACATTTTGAACATTTCCTATAACAAAGTGTTTGAAGTCACGCTCGTACGTTCTCTGTTGCTGTGTGTTTCCATTCCATGATTAATGTGATTTGAGGAGAAGTAATAAAATGAGCTCTAACATGGAAAGTAAGCGTTTCCAGACACAAGCCCACATAACATATTTTCTTTCTTTGTGTGTGGTGAATGTTTCCTGAAAGTTTGGCCGTACCTTTTTGTAACACCCTATATAAAGCTGCCCACAGGCGCTGATATACATCAACGAGGACAGTTGAAAACGTATATATATATATATATATATATATATATATATACAGAGAGAGAGAGAGAGAGAGAGAGAGAGAGAGAGAGAGAGAGAGATGTATACTTATAAGTAAGTGTATTTGATCCAATAAAGTTTTAATCATATCGAACCCGTTTCCTTCCATGGCTCTAGGAGGGCGGGAACGGGACATTGAGGCCAGGTCGCGAAAGACGACCCTTGCCCTCTTTGCCCCCGACCCTTCCCCGTGTCCCTTAATAATAATAAAAAAGAGAGATGGGTAGAGCGTATGCCATGTAAGCAGGAGATCCCGGGTTCGAGTCCCAGTCGGGGCACACGTTTTCAACTGTCCTCGTTGATGTATATCAGCCCCTGTGGGCAGCTTTGGGTCTTGATTTAATTATCATTTCATTGATTAGATTTTTGCTGGCAAAAGGATCTTCAGCTGCTCAAATCCATCATGAGTCACACCTAGTGTGCGGAGCTGAAACAAGTTCGAAAATGGTGTCGAGAATTTCAAAATGCCCGCACAAATGTCACGATGAACAGCGGAGTGGCAGGCCCAGTATTCAGACCGGAGACATCGTTGATCAAGTGAACCAAAAGCTTCGAAATGATCGGGGGTGTGGCTAATGTATTCCAAACGGTTGCTCCACCCTCGGTTTATAGGACTGTCACTGAACAGCTTGAATATCAGGAACTGTGTGCGAGACGGGTACCGAAAATGCTCACCCATTAGCATAAAGGGCAAAGAATACGACGGTTTTGGGGCGCTGTAGACAAGATGGAGATGATTTGCTTTCCCACATTGTTACAGGCGAAGAGACGGGATATGATACACGAGCGAAGAATCAAACCAGACAGTTATTGCAGTAGCTCCATTCAGGTTTACTGAAACCAAAAATTTTAAAGCAATCCCCATTCTCGAATTGAAAAAATGCCTAACGTTTTCTGGGCCGATAAGGGCGTCCTTGTGATTAATTTCATGGATTGTGGCCAACAATTAAGCTGATATATACTGTGAAATGCTGATCTAACAGAAATGCACTATCAAAATCTCGGAAAACTGTCGTCTGGCATAAACCTTCAGGATAGCGCACTCCCTCACACTGGTGCCAAAGCCGAGGAAAAGATTCAAGATTTTCGTCGGGAACTTTCTGAGCACACCCCGTACAGTACCGATCTTGCTCCTTACGTTTGAAAAGTGACTGATTGCGCAACGATTTCAAAATGACGTTGAATCCAAGACTGATGATTCAACTCCCAGGCGGCAGATTTGTACGCGGATGGGTTAAAGAAGCTGGTGCAGCGTTACAGAAACTGTACAATGAGAGCGGCGAGTATATGGAAAAGTAGAATAGACATGTAGTAAAATATTACTGTCAATAAAAACCTTTTCTCGTGAGGTTTTTTATTATTTTTCTTGTATGACCAAACGGGCTTTAGTTTTCGAATACGCCCCGTATAATTTTTTCGAACGTTATGAATTACCTCGAAGAAAATAATCTATTTACACCCTCAGCTACAGAGGTGGACAACCGAAGGACGTAAGCAGTAGTTTTCCCGTCGCTCATTACACAAGAGGAAACGGCTAATACTACTACCAAGTGCCCTTTACGATGTACTGTACATCGAATTGTGGAGTATACACGGCAGTATATAAATCAGTTCTAGCCAAATGAGGTACACCGAGGATGAGATTACTTAAACGACGTTGTGCAACATTTTTGAAACTTTGCGGGATTTTGTGTTTTCATACCACGTGTTCATGTGTCGCTGCCAAAGTCACGTGACACATGCGCGCTCCATGACGGTACCTACTGCAGCCGAAAGAAGGAGGAACTATTTCTAAAGAAACGACGTGAAGCACATCAGATGCAATATTAACATAATAGTTCTGTGACCCTTAAGTTGTTTTGGTGTTTAACGTGAAATGTCTCTACCACGGGCAAAGATAATCGGTTTCCTACTAACAACCACACAACATTGCTGCCTTTGCTTTTAATTTCACCGAAGGCTGTTTTGACTTTTCTATATGCTCAAACAGTACTTTCGTCAGTAACGTCTATTTCTTCACTTTTTTTTTGCAGCCATTTCGCTTTGCCTTCCCAATGCTTCCTGTTTATTTCATTCCCAAGCTATTTATCATTGTCGATTAATATCTTTCCCTGAACATTTTTGTACTTCCTTCTTTCGTAGATCACCACTTCTTCAGAGGAGCTGCCTACTGTGTTACTCCTTATTGCAGTGTCTACTTCTTTAGCGAACTTCAAACGTGTTATATCATTGCCCAGTACTTCAGTATCCTAGTTCGTTCCTCCACACTGACTCTTCCGTGCGATTCTCTTAAACTTCATTCATCATCATTATTAGACTATGATCCGAATCTGTATCTCCTTCTGGGTACGCCTTACATCCAATGTGTGATTTTGGAATCTCTGTCTGACCATGGTGCTACCGATGTATGTCTACACTTGTAGTTGATGGTTACAGGGACTTCGGCTGTTCAGTACGAAATGAGAATTAAAACACCTGCAGCAGTCTCTTCTGCATTTGATTTATTTGTGCAACCAGTTTCAGCGTTACTGTACACTATCTTCAGGCCCCTTGACCACCGTAAATTGGGAGAAATCCTATCTCGTCTGCCTTCATAATAGCTGCCAATATCAGAAAAACCGATGTCCGTAGATCTCTGGTTTATTTGGCACTATCACTTCATTCCTCAACCGACGACTTAGCCGAGTTTTCGTAGGAGCAGGAATTTTGCGCTGTGTAAACACGACAGAGCGTTTTGCACCGGCAGGAACGCAGAACTTCAACGCGTTGCGAATTTGTGTTTTGCCAGAACAGCACGCACATTAACTTCAGTCCACACGTGCTGTCTGGGAAGGGTGTTCAAACAAGGTGTTATAACTTTAACCGAAGTTTTAACATTTTGTTGTTGTGGTCTTCAGTCCAGAGGTTGGTTTGATGCAGCTGTACATGCTACTCTATTATGTGCAAGCTTCTTCATTTCCCAGTACCTACTGCAACCTACATCCTTCTGAATGTGTTTACTGTATTCATCTCTTGGTTTCCCTCTACGATTTTTACCCTCCATGCTGCCCTCCAATACTAAATTAGTGATCCCTTGATGCCTCAGAATGTGCCCTACAAACCGATCCCTTCTTCTAGTCGAGTTGAGCCACAAATTTCTCTTCTCTCCAGTTCTGTTCAGTACCTCCTCATTAGTTATGTGATCTACCCATCCAATCTTCAGCATTCTTCTGTAGCACCACATTTCGAAAGCTTCTGTTCTCTTCTTGTCTAAACTATTTATCGCTATTTATCGTCCACGTTTCACTTCCATACATGGCTACACTCCATACAAATACTTTCAGAAACGACTTCCAGACAGTTAAATCTAAACTCTATGTTAACAAATTTCTCTTCTTCAGAAATGCTTTCCTTGCCATTGCCAGTCTACATTTTATATCATCTCTACTTTGACCATCATCAGTTATTTTGCTCCCCAAATAGCAAAACTCATTTACTACTTTAAGCGTCTCATTTCCTAATATAATTCGCGCAGCATCACCCGATCTAATTCGACTACATTCCATTATCCTCGTTTTGCTTTTGTTGATGTTAGTTTTAACATATCGTACAGCATTTATTAAGCGCTCTTCAGTTTGCTGATAGTTGAACGGACATAAGGGGGCAGTCAAATGAAAACGAAACAGATGGAAAAAAGTTAATTGTTTATTATTTTAAAAGTAATCGCCACACTTATTAAAACATCTATCCCACTGTGACACAAGACGGTCAATACCTACATGAAAAAAAAAAGTTTACGATTGCATACCGAACCACGATTGTACCCAGGGTCTGCTCATGTGTTGCCAACGTTGTTTCGAGTACGCTGCAAAAGTTTCGCTTAGAAGCCCTTACACAATCTCCATACAGTCCCGTAAGTGTTACTTAAACATCGATAAACTATCGATTAATCTATCGAATTTGCGCTATCGTCACTATCGGTGGTCTGGTTCAAAAAATGGTTCAAATGGCTCTGAGCACTATGCGACTTAACTTCTGAGGTCATCAGTCGCCTAGAACTCAGAACTAATTAAACCTAACTAACCTAAGGACATCACACACATCCATGCCCGAGGCAGGATTCGAACCTGCGACCGTAGCGGTCGCTCGGTTCCAGACTGTAGCGCCTAGAACCGCACGGCCATTCCGGCCGGCCTCGGTAGTTTGGTTTAACTATCGATAGTCCTATCGTTTATAATATAATTCTTTTGTAATAGGCGCCGGAAAAATTGTCGGTTCCAATTACCTACATGGCGTTTGGAGTGCAGATGGAAAGTAGACAGTATGGCGGTTTTTAATCAACCCAAATATGGTGGCGCCTTAGCCAGTCTATGTTGTTTCTAATCTATGTTGTTAATAGATTGGTCGCTTTGGGGAGATGAGGCCGAGAGAGACGAGAATTTTATAGTTTGTCTTCCAGCGATGATATCTCACGGTAGTGCGCGTCACGTACCGATCAGATAATTATGGTAAAAACTACACACGTAAATAACATAGATTCGTGAACGCACATTATACAAATTGTCATCTTCAAATTGTGAGCTTGCTTACTTTTAGCAAGGAATACAAATGTAAATAAGGCTGCTGTAATACAACGCAGTTAGTAGGAGAAATAATGATATTTTAAAGGTCTGTTAAGTGTTTGTGATTGTCCTGTATGATGCATTTTAAAATAAATAGTTATTATCGTTATTAATTAAACACACCTGCCACTGCCCACTTCTGTTTTTGAGTCCTCATTGTACTTAAAAAAATTTTCAGTTGTTCATGTTAATGAGTAAGGTGATTCGAAAACACAAGACACTGACGCAATTCTGATACCCCTGAGCCACTTCTGCTTCTGTAGAAGTACAAACGTCATTCATATGTTGGCTGCACACGTTGTGGTCGATTAGCGGGGCTTGTTCCTTCAACGACACACCAGGTATCGCAAAACTGGATATAGTAAAAGCACAACCCGGCGAGTGTCAAGCTTTTTTACTTATATGGTAGCTGGACCTGACCATCAAAATATACAAATGTATTTACATGCTATCTGCTGTCGCAAGATTGCAGTGCATATTCATAAGTAATTTGGGCTAAATGTGAATGTTTTAGTAGATGTGAGACAAAACTAATCTCTTCTCGCCAAGAGTTGACGGTGAATGTCCGGGAATGTTTTTGCAAAACTCCAAATCCTGTTGATATTTCTTAAGCTCTTGCCGGTTAATGCTGAAACCCCTTGTTTGAAACTTGCGCAGAGGGTGAATTAGCACACCATTATTTTCATTTTTTTAATTTTTCTAGTTTGCAGCATTCTGTAATCTGATAATTTTTCGAGCGTCACGAGGAAGAACACTGCCCCTAAGCTTCTAGCTCTTCAGGGTATCGTAGGAGGTAGCGTCGATGTGCCAACAGTGGCTTCTTCGTCACTCATTTTATCTAAACGCCACACCACAACATGATTATTCTTCATCACGCAGTTATAGTGCCACACCTGTTGGATCGCTGTCATTGGCAGCAGTGAGACGAAGGGCGCAGTCGTCATGAAAGTGTTCCGAATGGTGCTGACATGGGACGATCAGTAGTTTCCGCTCGCCACCTATAGTCTCTGTTGCCCGAGTAAACTCAGCGCTTCCAAGATTATTCTAGTAAGATGTGCGTAAATAGAGTTTCTTGTTATTGTTTTGAAAATGAAACGTAATAATCAATCATCTGTATGGAATTTTTTCAAGAAAGTGGGGGACAGTAGTCAGTCTGTAATGTGTTCCATCTGCATTAAAGATTATAAACATGATCAGAGAACAGGACTAATTTAAGAGACCACTAAAAAGATAGAATGTTGAAAAACTAGAGAATCACGGATTGTTAACAGAAAGGTGAGGGGTCAACATGTGAGATAGATCGAGTGCAAGAGGTGCAACCAAAAGAATCGTGAAGCTCTAAAAGAAACTATTGCAACAGAAGATAGTTCAGTTCAAAAGTAAAAAAAAGAACTTGATTGTCTTTATTCACAAAAGATTGCTGTCGATGAGCTGCCGTACAGAAGTTCTGACCATCAAGGCTTGAAAAATTTGTTTATCCCTTAGGCAGCAGATATGAATTGTCAGATAAAACCACACTTAAATGTTTACTAATCTCAAAACTATACGAAGACAGAAAAAATAAATTAGAAAAAGCCCTTACAAAATGTAATTTTCTTTAGTGTTACAACGGACATGTGGAAAAGCAACGTAAATGAAGAAATATTGCCATTGACTTGCCACTTAGTAATGGACGAAAAATTAGTTTCACCCATATTGAAAGTGACCAAAACTGCGTGTCATCACAACGCAGAATCTACGCTCGTGTAACTAACAAATTTTTAAATGTATCTTTCTGTAACTTCTCAGTGCCATGCTGAGTTTCGGTTCATTGTTGTGATCGGTACATGGCGGTGTACGTCGAGTCGGTGTAACTTATAAGGTTTTTCTTGACAGTTTCACACCTCTCCTACCCGCCCCCACTCATCAAGATAGAAATCTGAAGCCATCATGTCATTTGTGTTCTGTTTACGGACACTACCAACCGTAAAAAATCATTTAATAATTGCATTACAACAGGCTTAATATATTTTCTCATTCATTACTACAAATAAGCAACGCAGTTGAACATGGGTGTCTCTACAATTCGCTTTCTCAAAACATTGTTACTTCTGCGCCCAAAATTTTCACTTTGTGAAACTTGTGCGATAGACTATCAAGTGAGAAACGAACGCGAACCTCAACACCGTCTGAATCAAAGTTAATACAGCGTATCAAAATCAGTTGGCAGCGGCGTTACAATCACTGCCTTGTTGTTTTCCGAGTATATAAACAACTTGCTTTGGTGTGTGATTTACGCGGAAGTGCTTCCATTGTGTTAACGAAACGGAACAGAATTAAAACTGTCGGTGCTTAGAAGATGGAGTTAATATAAATGCATATACAAAAGACTAACCATAGCAGGTTGTAAATATACGCCGTACTAACCGAATCGGAACTTCCCAGTGGTAATGTAAAACTCTGAGCTATTGTGTAATGGAAGTTGTTGTATCGCCATTACAATGAAGCCGACGAAACGCTATCAGGTCCTGTCAAGTGCAAACTTGGAGCAGCGCGCATATACTTGTATTATGGGAATACACCGGTATGATGGGTGGAGGTGCCAGCATTGTTGTCTCTCGCCGTAGCTTTCCTTACCCTTCATTAATACCGTATTGTGTTCTTTATATCGCTCCGTGCCGTTCCCCCGACGATAGGCGAAACAGCCAACAAAACTTCTACAAGCTCCACACTTCATGTCGACTACACTAAGATCACAAGTGTTGCCGATCTCAGCGATGTAGCAGATGTAGCACAGAAGTACATGATGGATCTTTTGTTTTGTACTGAGTGTCAGCTAAACTGAGAGAAAACATGAGTAAAGGAGCCACCCTTGGTCTCTTCAACGCAGTTTCAATCTTGTTATTCCTGTGTGCAGTTTATACCATAACTGCTGCAGCTCATCAGAAAGCATGCACGCCAAAGGTAGCTAAGGTAGCAGCATTGTACAGCAGACCAGTAAACATTTCCTCTCTCGCAACCCTGTTCCTTATGGCGACCTTCCTCTTCTTATAAGAATTTTTTTTACAGTATTACGCAAAATTTCGAACATACAGGCAGGTTACTTTAGGTCATCAAATCTTATTATAATACAATATTCGTGAAAAGACAACGCTTAAGTTATGAAAAAGCTGCCTAAATCGTAAAGGTTCGACATTCACTCTGTTTTGCCCACTGCATCAACTTAACAATGTTACGCCCTGCTAGACCCGCAGAACAGGGCAAGAAGCTGGAATTGTGGAAGGGGGGGCAGAATGAGCGGCTGTCAGTTACACTCCAAACATAACACTTTATTTATTTGTCCAAACATTACAGCGCAACTTCTAAGCTTGACTATCGACAGAAAACGTCTTTAATTCTAAAACGTCGGAAGGCCCATGACTTGCTATAAATATTTTCTATTTTTTTAGACAGAAAGCTCTAGGCTTTAACCTTAAATAGTATTTAAGGCCAAGCGATATAAGACTTGACTAGTCAGATAGATTAAGTCTTATAAAAGCGGCTGAAGGCCGATAAATTTAGAACAACATAACTACAATAACATTTCAATACGCAGAAGGCCCAAGCCTTAAGACCAATAAGAAACCTTACTCCAAAACGGCTGAAGGCCTTTGTTTAAAAAAAACTGCAACCAGTTTTCCAAGCCAGAAGGCCCAAAGCTTTTAATCTTAAATAGTATTTAAGCCCAAGCGATGTAAAACTTGATAAGTAAGAATCCAAAATTTTAAAGCGGCTAAAGGCCCATCATTTTAAAAACAATACAAAATGGTTCAAATGGCGCTGAGCACTTGGGACTTAACATCTGAGGTCATCAATCCCCTAGAACTTAGAACTACTTAAACCTAACTGACCTAAGGACATCACACACATCCATGCCCGAGGCAGGATTCGAACCTGCGAGCGTAGCAGTCGCGCGGCTCCGGACTGAGCGCCTAGAACCCCTAGACCACCGCGGCCGGCTAAGAACAATACAACTACGATAAATTTTCAACAGGCAGAAGGCCCACAGCTTTATCTTGAAAGAATGTAATAGTTGATAAGTAAGAACATTAACTCTTAAAGCGGCTGAGGGCCCATGCTTTTAAAAAAACAGTACAACTAAAGTAAATTTTCAACAGCCAGAAATCCCAGAGCTTTGTCTTCCAAAAGGTAAACACTTGATAAGTAGGATCTTTGAAACTTAAAGTGGCTGAAGGCGGTTGTTCAAAAAAATGCAATTAATTTTCAACACGCAGAAGGCTCAAGCTTTATCTTCAGACAATGTAAGACTTGCCCAGTTTAGAAAAACTTACTTTTAAAACGGCTGAAGGCCTTTGATTTTAAAAACACAGTTACAAGCATACAAATTCCAACCATCGGCTATAAGCCACTAAAAATACACAATTCAACGTCAACAAGAAAGGCAGTATATGCAACGGCGCTGAAAAGTTTCGAGGGGGCTCGGTCTGCCCTTGAAATCTTAACGTTCGCTTAGGTGAGACAAGAAGTCGTCCGACTATACTCGATCCGCCGGCAACACAACCAAGAGACAGTCAGGGTCTCACCGACAAGACGACTTGCTAGCCACAGACCTGTATTCGAGAATTCCAAAGCCAAAACGTTACAGACATAGCCGCCCACAACCAAAAATACATTAAGCTGCTAAAAACTACACACCATGTTGGACAGCGACAGCAGGTGAGGAAAGGACACTGCCTGAATTTACGTCAGCGAGCAGGGCAGGTAACCGGAACACTAACGGTCACAAGGCAGAAAATTCCACTGGTGCATTTGAATTTCAAACCACCAAATATAGTTAATTCCAGCAAATGGCGGCTAAATCTTCACCAATTCGAACACTCGCTGCTGCTCCCAGGAATACCGCTAACAGCGAACCACCAACCAAGTGGACAACGTGAACAGACGTGGCTTCGGTAATTAAATCACCACTCAACTTTCATGTCGTGGGTCGGTGAGCCACGAACCTCATGGCACTCGGAACAGCCCCCACACGCTCCGACACTGCATAAGAGACCGCCAGCGGGCCCGGCCGACTCTGCCGCGCACAGACTTGCTTGCTGATCCACTCCAACCGACAGACTGGTTGCACACCGCCAAGCCGGAACTATAAACACCAGACCAAAGATGGTATACGGTGCAAATATCGATACACACCGCTGCTGCCACAGGTAGAAAGAGGAAGAACCACGGGAAACCAAATGCAGAGTAACAGCCAAGTTTTAAAGCAACGCATAAGCTGGGGTAAGCACAGCTCAAACAGTACAAGATTTTTTAAAGCAGAAACATTTTCTAAAGTTTTATTGAAAACAAAGGTTATGGTGACTTTCATTACACTAGCCCGTGAAAAACTGAGCAATGTTCAAAACAGAGCAAACGAAAAAGAACTGAGACTGATACAAGAAGTGCCGACTCGATAACAGCCCATGCCACATGCTCAAAAGAATTCTGAAAGTACGATGTAAGCTTGAGATTGCGATCAATGAAAGTTGAAAAGCACTACCTACGCTCGCAGTAGAAAATTACTTAGCTGTACAAGAGATAATAGAACTTCTTGAACCTTTTCAAGTAGCAACAACAACAACAGTCTCAAGGGAGTCATACATCACTGCTTCCTCAATTCTATCTCTTATACGAGGTATTGCTGCAAAGTTTTCGGATTTAGAAGGCACCTTAACAACTAATTAAGGACGAAGTGTTCTGGATTCCTTGATTAAATCATTAAAGGAAAGAGTGAAACCATTTAACGCATTGACTATTACTACGCTTGTGACGGTATTAGATCCTAGGTTTAAGAAACTTGTTTCAGGACATTTCAAGAGGCAGAGAACGCAGCACCAGTACTCCAGAAAGAGTATGCTGCTATCATCGCATCAACTACAAGAATAATACCTGAAACAGCAGCATCCATGAACAGTGCTAAAACGTGTACTAATAGCCGAACAGTTTGAAACTGGATGATCTACTTTTTTGCCCAATTACTAACAGCGTAACGTCGATGTCGTTACACCAGTCAGTGATACCATAATTGACCTACACCAGTGTTTTGAGAAACCTATAAGAGATAATCATGTTTGGGTATTAGAATATTGTGCAAAATCTTATAGTATGTTGCGTGTAATGGCTACTAAATTTTTTTGGCGTCCATCGACTTCAGTTCCTGCAGAGAGCGTTTCCTTCAAGGCAGAATAAGTAATCACTGAAAAACGCGTCAGACTAAAGGAGAAGAATTTGAACACCTTACTTGTAACTTTTAATGTTGTGTTTTAAACAACAGACTTAATGACAAGAATTTAAATACCTCACTTTTTATACAACAAAATTTGGATGTCTCGTATTGTTGTACACTCCTGGAAATGGAAAAAAGAACACATTGACACCGGTGTGTCAGACCCACCATACTTGTTCCGGACACTGCGAGAGGGCTGTACAAGCAATGATCACACGCACGGCACAGCGGACACACCAGGAACCGCGGTGTTGGCCGTCGAATGGCGCTAGCTGCGCAGCATTTGTGCACCGCCGCCGTCAGTGTCAGCCAGTTTGCCGTGGCATATGGACCTCCATCGCAGTCTTTAACACTGGTAGCATGCCGCGACAGCGTGGACGTGAACCGTATGTGCAGTTGACGGACTTTGAGCGAGGGCGTATAGTGGGCATGCGGGAGGCCGGGTGGACGTACCGCCGAATTGCTCAACACGTGGGGCGTGAGGTCTCCACAGTACATCGATGTTGTCGCCAGTGGTCGGCGGAAGGTGCACGTGCCCGTCGACCTGGGACCGGACCGCAGCGACGCACGGATGCACGCCAAGACCGTAGGATCCTACGCAGTGCCGTAGGGGACCGCACCGCCACTTCCCAGCAAATTAGGGACACTGTTGCTCCTGGGGTATCGGCGAGGACCATTCGCAACCGTCTCCATGAAGCTGGGCTACGGTCCCGCACACCGTTAGGCCGTCTTCCGCTCACGCCCCAACATCGTGCAGCCCGCCTCCAGTGGTGTCGCGACAGGCGTGAATGGAGGGACGAATGGAGACGTGTCGTCTTCAGCGATGAGAGTCGCTTCTGCCTTGGTGCCAATGATGGTCGTATGCGTGTTTGGCGCCGTGCAGGTGAGCGCCACAATCAGGACTGCATACGTCCGAGGCACACAGGGCCAACACCCGGCATCATGGTGTGGGGAGCGATCTCCTACACTGGCCGTACACCACTAGTGATCGTCGAGGGGACACTGAATAGTGCACGGTACATCCAAACCGTCATCGACCCCATCGTTCTACCATTCCTAGACCGGCAAGGGAACTTGCTGTTCCAACAGGACAATGCACGTCCGCATGTATCCCGTGCCACCCAACGTGCTCTAGAAGGTGTAAGTCAACTACCCTGGCCAGCAAGATCTCCGGATCTGTCCCCCATTGAGCATGTTTGGGACTGGATGAAGCGTCGACTCACGCGGTCTGCACGTCCAGCACGAACGCTGATCCAACTGAGGCGCCAGGTGGAAATGGCATGGCAAGCCGTTCCACAGGACTACATCCAGCATCTCTACGATCGTCTCCATGGGAGAATAGCAGCCTGCATTGCTGCGAAAGGTGGATATACACTGTACTAGTGCCGACATTGTGCATGCTCTGTTGCCTGTGTCTATGTGCCTGTGGTTCTGTCAGTGTGATCATGTGATGTATCTGACCCCAGGAATGTGTCAATAAAGTTTCCCCTTCCTGGGACAATGAATTCACGGTGTTCTTATTTCAATTTCCAGGAGTGTATTTTAAGTAATATTTTTCATTTGCTATAACTTCGCAAAACAATCGATAGTTAATCGATACATCGAAATCTTTTAAAAATACTGTCGATAATATTGGATGTGTCAACTGTCGATGTTTAAGTAACGTTAGTCCCGATCTCTTTCCACGTGATTTCCACATTTTTGGTGCTCTGAAGAGAAACATTCGTGGCCGTCTTTTCGCACGGACGAAGAGATGCACGCCTGGGTACAATCATACATACCACGCTGTGCAAAATTCCTTCTCCTTGGAAAACCCGACTTAAACGGAGTTGTTCGCACGACATTGTGATGAGCATCTATGGGACGAGGTTCCAGGGCGGTGAAGCAACGAATAGGCGACATGGTGTTGGACGTCCATGTGGAGGTTTGACGTCCACATGGACGCTGGCGACGAGCTCGCTCGGTAAAGTTTGATAGACGGCGATCTGTGATAGTTCCGACGACAGAGTACAATTCTGGTGTATGCGCAGGTGTTTCTGAGCACACCGTTCAGAACACATTGTTGTGCCTTGGGCTATGACCGCTAAGCGTTCCCTTGTTCTCCCAGTGTTCCCTTGTTAACCCAACGACTTCGTCAATGACGATTCACTGGACATGGAATCTTCTAGATTGGAGCGAGGATCAACTGAAACGTGTCGCTTTCTCGGATGAATCACGCTTCTTGTTACATCTGGTTGATGTTCTTGAAACATTAACAACTCCACGGAAGCAGCCCAATGGGGGCAATATTATGCCATAGGGGACATTCACTTCTGCTTCCATGAGGCCTGTGGTAGTAATCGAAAGTACCATCACAGCTGTGAATTATTTGAACATTACTGTGGAGCACCTGTATCCCCTCATGCTTGACGTCTTCCCCGATAACGATTAAATCTTCCAGTAGGGCAATTTCTCAAGGCTAGAATCGTGATACATCGGTATGAGGAGTGCTGATGCCTTGTCCACCAAATTCGCTTAGTCATAACCGATGTAACACATATGGGAAGCCATCGGACGTCAACTCCGCGCCCACAAACAACCGGCCCATAGATTGAAACTGTGTGCTGGACAGAGACTCGAACTCGGGACCTTTGCCTTTCGCGGGTAAGTGCTCTACCATCTGAGCTACCCAAGCACGACTCACATCCCGTCCTCACAGCTTTACTTCTGCCAGTACCTCGTCTCCTACTTTCCAAACTTTACAGAAACGCTGGTTCAGATGGTAGAGAACTTGCCTGCGAAAGGCAAAGGTCCTGAGTTCGAGTCTCGGTCCGGCACACAGTTTTAATCTGCCAGGAAGTTTCATATCAGCGCAAACTCCGCTGCAGCGTGAAAATCTCATTCTGGAAACATCCCCCAGACTGTGGCTATGCCATGTCTCCGCAATCTCCCTTCTTTCAGGAGTGCTAGTTCTGCAAGTTTTGCAGGAGAGCTTCTGTAAAGTTTGGAAGGTAGGAGACGAGGTACTGGCAGAAGTAAAGCTGTGAGGACGGGGCGTGAGTTGTGCTTGGGTAGCTCAGATGGTACAGCACTTGCCCGCGAGAGGCAAAGTTGCCGAGTTCGAGTCTCGGTCCAGCACACAGTTTTAATCTCCCAGGAAGTTTCATATCAGCGCACACTCCGCTGCAGAATGAAAATCTCATTCTGGAACCGGCCCGTAATTTGCCAGAATCGTGTGAACAGTGCATAGTGACCTTGTGCCAAATACGCCGAGAAACTGACGATGGACTTGTAGAAGCACAACACGCAAAATTACTTTTGTATTGCGTTCGAAAGGTGAACGAACGCGCTATCAAGGAGGTGGTCACTACGTTTCGGCTCGTCAGTGCGTATAAAACGTAGAGCATAAGTGAATGTTGAGGTAGGTGGACGCTCCATCCCGATTGGTGTTCAGACGAAGAGATTCGCACTCAGAAATCGCTTAGACCTTCGTACTGCTGGGAAGGAAGCAAGTTAATACAACATGTTAGGAGGTGTCATGTAAAAATTATGCCGACCTGAAGTCGTCACATGTGTATTGATTGGAATTCCAGCTAGTGCCTCTCCCTGCTTCCTACCGGGAACAAGGGCGCAGGGGTCTTTTGTATACAGCCTTCGGCCAGTAAGTATAAACTGTTCGGCTCGCTCCTGATGCAGGACGCTGGTTACCATATCGCTACAGGGACATCTACTTGGTCCGCATCGGTGACAGTGGTGGTTACCATCAAACTTTAATGTATCTTGTGTACTAGTTGGCGTCGATGCTTAAGTAAGCTCGTACGCTGGTGCCCGCTGAATGGCTTGGCAGATGTTTTCGTGCGGCCGCTGTGGCTGGTTCTGTACGTATATAGGAGCTGATGGTGTTCAGTGCAAGCAATGTTTACTGTGTTGTAGCCTCCTGAAGTTACTGAGGAGTAACCCGTTTTGAAAACTGAGATCGGTGCGCGTACTGTAACATTCAGATAGTATTGCTATCTTTGTTGCTAGCAGGACTAATTATTCCATGTACGAGCAATAGCATGCTGATCGTTGATTCAGTGTACTGCAATATATTGTTCAGTTAAAATATTTCATGGTTAAAAGAGTGCATTCTCTGAAATCATAGCTTCTAGCTTGATTAAACAAGTCATAAAATTATACCAGAGTTGCCAGGTGCAATTAAGCTCAAATGGTTCAAATGGCTCTAAGCACTATGAGACTTAACGTCTGAGATCATCAGTCCCCTAGACAGAACTACTTAAACCTACCTAACCTAAGGACATCACACACATCTATGGCCGAGGCAGGATTCGAACCTGCGACCGTAGCAGCAGCCCGGTTCCGGCCTGAAGGGCCTAGAACCGCTCGGCCACAGCGGCCGGCTGCAATTAAGTGTTTTAAAATTCTGTCTTACTATAATTGTATAAAATATCATTTACAATCAACATTTACTGGGGATTTTGACCGAGCGAAGTGGCGCAGTGGTTAAACACTGGACTCGCATTCGGAAGGACGACGGTTCAATCCCGCGTCCGGCCATCCTGATTTAGGTTTTCCGTGATTTCCCTAAATCACTCCAGGCAAATGCCGGGATGGTTCCTCTGAAAGGGCACGGCCGACTTCCTTCCCCATCCTTCCCTAATCCGATGAGACCGATGACCACGCTGTCTGGTCTCCTTCCCCAAACCAACCAGCCAACCAACCAACTGGGGATTTTGGGATTTGAATATCTTAATAAAGAAATTAGTGGGTCTTTAAAACTATTTCGAAGAAATACGTTTTTGAATCCAGAATGAGATTTCCACTCTGCAGCGGAGTGTGCGCTGATATGAAACTTCCTGGCAGATTAAAACTGTGTGCCGGACCGAGACTCGAATTCTGGAACTTTGCCTTTCGCGGGCAAGTGCTCTACCAACTGAAAGTTTCACGTTTTTGAATGTTGAAATTGTAATTCGATCGATGTGTTTTAAAGGAACGTCACACCTACTTCAGCCTAGCTCTTCCATGCACTAGAGCTACAAAAATCAATAAAAAATGGTCGACTTCCTTGCAGTCGTTAATCATTTGGATGACGCAGAAATTGTTTAGGTCGAAAGCGAATAGGTCGTTTCTTTGGAGTTAGTCAACCCTCACAATTCGCTTAGTAGTCTTGTGATCTGATATTGCGGCTTATTTTTCTGTTATGCAGCAGTTGGCTTAGAAAAGTGAAGAATTGCAATTGCCTAAGGCCCCGTTTCAGTTGCTGGTTTTGCTGTTTTGCTTAGTGGCAGTAACATTGCTTGGTCATTAGCATTGCGATCGCAATTTACATAATAGACAGTTCTTCACTAAATGTAACTAATAATAAAAAACATAAGGAACAGACACACGCACATCTGACACATGGCGTATTGATGTATAATGTATCAACTGCACCTAGCTAACAGGTGATTCACTCTTTTTCCAAATGTCGTAAAAGTATCAGCTTCAAAGGAATGAACACTCATGTTCAGAAAAAAAATCCGAACACTTTGAACTACTAGAGATAGGACGTTCATATTCACAGGACATGTACATCAGTACGTTCTGCAGAAATGATTAGCATTTCAGTCACTTCGGTTCAACATGTGTCCTGTTGCCAAGTAGGCACAGTGCCCCCCATGGTCCTCATAACTTGTTCCATGCGTGATGGCATCGATGCATAAAAGGAGCGAATGGCGTCCTGTGGTATAGCCATCCATGCTGCATTCATCTGGTTCCAAACTTCATCTGTAGTGACTGGCACTGGGTCACAGCAGTGCGCCCGTCTTTTCACCATATGTGTGGGCACACTTTAGATTGTCGACGAATCTGGTGCTGTGGCGTGCCAGGCCAAAAGTCTGACATCCTGTGACACCAAGAAAGCACGTGTTTGTGCAGCAACATGTGGTCGTGCATTGTATTGCTGAAAATGGCATCTGGGTGTTGATGGCTAGAGGTAGCAGGATGTCATTCACCTAGGTTACTCTGGTCACAGTGCCCTGGACACGCACCAACTGTGATTTGTGGTTGTACCCAATAGCACCTGACGCCATAAAGTCTTCAGGTGGCGCTGTACGTCTGTGCGAATGGAGTCACTGAAATGGCGCCCTCCTGTTTGCGGCGAACCGAAATGTTGCCATCATTTTCAAACAAACAGAGTCTGGATTCGTCTGAAAACAGAATTTCATGTCATTCCTGTCCCCAGTGACGTCGTTCCATACAAAACTATCATCTAACATGTTCATATAAATTCGTCAAGGGTAGGCGGAGAAGTGAAAGACATGCATATAACACATGCCGTAATAAACGGCGGCGGTCTATCGCCCCTGATAGTGTATGACGTGTTACACTGTTCCACTGCTGCGCCAGATCCGAGGAGTACGCAGATGCTAATCATTACTGCAGAACGTACTAATGTACACTACTGGCCATTAAAATTGCTACACCACGAAGAAATGCAGATGATAAACGGGTATTTGTTGGACAAATATATTGTACTGGAACTGACATGTGATTATATTTTCACACAATTTGGGTGCATAGATCCTTAGAAATCAGTACCCAGAACAACCACCTCTGGCCGTAATAACGGCCTTGATACGCCTGGGTATTGAGTCAAACAGAGCTTGGATGTCGTGTACAGCTACAGCTGCCCATGCAGTTTCAACACGATACCACAGTTCATCAAGACTAGTGATTGGCGTATCGTGACGAGTCAGTTGCTCGGGCGCCATTGACCAGACGTTTTCAATTGGTAAGAGATCTGGAGGATGTGCTGGCCGGGGCAGCAGTCGAACATTTTCTGTATCCAGAAAGGCCAGTACAGGACCTGCAACATGCGGTCGTGCATTATCCTGCTGAAATGTAGTGTTTCGCAGGGATCGACTGAAGGGTAACACATCTGAAACGTAACGTCCACTGTTCAAAGTGCCGTCAATGCAGACAAGAGGTGACCGAGACGTGTAACCTATGGCACCCCATACCATCACGCCGGGTGATACGCCAGTATGGCGATAACGAATACACGCTTCCAATGTGCGTTCACCGCGATGTCGCCAAACTCGGATGCGACCATCATGATGCTGTAAACAGAACCTGGATTCATCCGAAAAAATGACGTTTTGCCGTTCGTGCACCCGGGTTCGTTGTTGAGTACACCATCGCAGGCGCTCCTGTCTGTGATGCAGCGTCGAGGGTAACCGCAGCCATGTTCTCCGAGCTGATAGTCCATGCTGCTGCAAACGTCGTAGAACTGTTCATGCAGATGGTTGTTGTCTTCCATTCGTCCCCATCTGTTGACTCAGAGATGGAGACGTGGCTGCACGATTCGTTACAGCCATGCGGATAAGATGCCTGTCATCTAGACTGCTGGTGATACGAGGCCGTCGGGATCCACCACGGCGTTCCGTATTGCCCACCG
Source organism: Schistocerca serialis cubense (assembly GCF_023864345.2). Taxonomy (NCBI): domain Eukaryota; kingdom Metazoa; phylum Arthropoda; class Insecta; order Orthoptera; family Acrididae; genus Schistocerca; species Schistocerca serialis. The sequence continues at coordinate 401,847,361 of NC_064645.1, forward strand.
ATTCCATATTCTGCCAACAGTTATTGGATCTCGACCAACGCGAGCAGCAATGTCGCGATACGATAAACCGCATTCGCGATAGGCTACAATCCGACCTTTATCAAAGTCGGAAACGTGATGGTACGCATTCCTCCTCCTTAAACGAGGCATCACAACAACGTTTCACGAGGCAATGCCGGTCAACTGCTGTTTGTGTATTAGAAATCTGTTGGAAACTGCCCTCATGTCAGCACGTTGTAGGTGTCGCCACCGGCGGAAACCCTGTGTGAATGCTCCGAAAAGCTAATCATTTGCATATCACAGCATCTTCTTCCTGTCGGTTAAATTTCGCGTCTGTAGCACGTCATCTTCGTGGTGTAGCAATTTTAATGGCCAGTAGTGTATATGTCCTGTTAATATGAACGTCCTCTCTCCAGTCGTTCAAGGTGTTCTGTTTTCTTCAGAACGTGAGTGTAAATAAAACGCAAATAATCGTCATCCCACCACATCTTGAAACGTGGCAATGTGCTGTGCACGAATGACCATGCTTCAGATAAGCAATAGTTTTAGGAACTTCATGTGATTACTAAGAATATGAGGTGGCTTTTAGGAACTTCATGTGATTGCTAAGAATATGAGGTGGCTTCAGAAAGAAACCCGGTTGTTGTACGGGCAATGAAACTAAAGTTCTAGCATTTTTTAACTAAGTGAGTGCCGATTGGAATGCAGCTAGACGGCAGACGGACGAATGGATAGAGCGGAGGTAGCGTGCCGAAGGGTTACGATAAGAGCCGAGTCGGGCGCGGTAGGCCAGCACGGTGACTTGCAACAGCGTGAAGGCTGAAGGGCACGGTAAAGCCAGGGGTAGCCTAGGAATACGACGCAGCATCCACTGGCGTACACCACTTGGGGATGGAGAAGGTGGACTGGTCCGACCAGATGCCGCCGAAGGGTAAAAAAGTAGTTAGTTTCAAAAAACTTTGAATGAGAGCAGAGGGTCAGAGTAAAATTTGCAGAAGAGTGTAAATCAAAAGTGTATATGCGCAGAAACAGGGCAAGTAAAAGGTAAAATGTATCTGTTTTAAGGGAAGAGATGGTGACTGATGTCACAAGCGGTGTAGTGGGGGAGAAGGGGCGCACAACACGCCATTGTTGAGGACTAGCGGTTAGACCGGGGAGCGGTACGGTTGGCCGGCAGTTGCGCTGCCGCAATGTTATCAAATAAGCTTTGCTTTTGGCTGAATCTGAATAAGACCGCGACAAAGTGACGTTCGCGTAGGTGGTGAAGTTATTTTGACTGTGAATAATGTTTATCTTAATATGTGACAATTATTGAGGCATAGACGCAAATAGTTATTTGAGCAGAGTTTATTGTGTGTAAGAACACTACAGTCACTGAACACAGTAAGTCAGCTGCTGTGCATGCTCCTGCTGTTGAAATTCTTTTTTTGTTTTCTGACAATGATCATTGTGACCAATTGGTTACGATCATGCTTATTTTTATGTGGGGAACCAAGTGTAAGTAAAGACTGAGTTCCGTGACATACGGGAATACAAGAACCTGCCCTTGTTCGCTAAAAGACCCGAGTGGCAGCTGAGTGAATTATACGAGGCGTGTTTTTAAGTAAGTACCGTTTTGAAATTAAAAAAGATGTGCTAAGATGTCTCAATAATTTTATTTGTACATGAAAGCCTGTATCTTGATCTACTTTTCTACATAATTTCCGTCAATATTGAGGAACTTGTCATAAAGTTGTACCAGTTTTTGAATACCCTCCTCATAGACGTCTGCCACCTGACTTGTTAATCACTGCATCACCACTGTTTTGACTTCGTCATCGTCTTGAAGACGCTGACCGTCCAGGTGTTTCTTCAAGTGCAGGAACAGATGGTAGTCACTGGGCGCAAGATCGGGGCTGTACGGATGATGATCTAGAGTTTCCCATCGAAAAGATGTGATGAGATCTTTGGTCTGATTCGCCACATGCGGACGGGCATTGTCTTGCAGCAAAACAATGTCCTTGTTCATCTTCCATGGACTGTTGCTTTGATTCTGGTGTGACGTAGGCCACTCATGTTTCATCGCCCGTAACAATTTGGCCTAAGAAATCACCACCGTCGTTGTGGTACCGCTCAAGGAAAGTAATTGCACTGTCTAAACATTTGGTTTTGTGCACATCCGTCAACATTTTCAGTACCCAACGTCTGCCCAATTTTCGGTAATTCAAGTGCTCGGTCACAGTGCCATACAAAACACCACGAGAAACATTAGGAAAGTCAAAATATCCACGGATGTGCTGCCGGTCTATAGTGTCCAACGGGCACAATATTTCGGCGATCATACATGTCGCCATCATCAGGTGAACTGACGGACTGAGCTCCTGTGAACGTGCCGGCACGGAGATCCGTACGCTATGGCTGCTCAGAGGGAACTGGGTTCGGTCGCGGCGGCGGCCGATTTAAATACCCTCCGCCCGCGGCGCGCTCCCTCCGCCGTCCGCGCCCCGCGCCACGGTCGCGCGGTGGAACAGATTGCGACGGCGTCTGAGATGACGTCGGTGTGACGGCTCTGTCCGCCGTGGTCGTCACAACTATACGTTTGCTCGATTTACTCTTGATTAACCCGATCGCTGGTTCCCAAGCCTTGCTAAGATTATAGCCACAGTCACGGCTTATGAGGTCGTTATTGGTGCGAATTTCGATGGCCTCTCTAACAACGCTGTCCCAGTATCTCGACGTCTGTACCAGAATCCTCGTGCGGTCATACTCCATGGCGTGATTTTCCGACAAATAATGTTCAGCGACCGCCGACTTGCTCGGATACATCAGTCGTGTGTGCCTCTGGTGTTCACGGCATCGATCCTCGACGGTACGCATCGTCTGACCAATATACGACTTGCCACATTGACACGGAATCTGGTACACGCCGGCCTTCCTCAAACCGAGGTCATCTTTGGCGCTCCCCACCAGTGCACGTGTTTTATTTGGAGGACAAAACACAGTTCCGACCCGGTCTTTCTTCAGAATGCGGGTGATTTTCCCCGAGAGTGCGCCTGTGTATGGCTAACAACCAAATGTGGCTTTTAAGTACAACTCCACGACACCTAGTCCGTACTAGCTACAATTGGTAATCTGGCTTTCACACGTACAGCAGACTCACTCTTAAGCAGCCATTTTAAGGTTCCCAACATGACCTGATACCGAAAACACACATGGATTTTCTTAGTTTCAACGCTCGCACAGTACTTTGCAAATGTTCACTTCAGATTATTTCTCCGTTACAATTGCACAGCAAGACATGCAAAGTTTAAGTTATTCAAAACAAAGCCACATTTTACAATGAAAAAAAATCCGGAATTCCCGTAATCATCTTTTACAACTGTACCTGATTATTTTCAGATACATCACAATCTCTTAAACTCTACCATTGCTCAGAAATAGTACAATTTTGTAGAGTTCACTGAGACCACGGCCGAGTGTCATCAGAACTGAACGCCTACTCTTCCCGACTCCAGCACGTAAACCCGCTCATAAACGTAATAACTGCTACGGTCGCAGGTTCGAATCCTGCCTCGGGCGTGGAAGTGTGCGATGTTCCTTAGGCTAGCTAGGTTTAAGTAGTTGTAAGTCTAGGGGAACGTGGACCTCAGATGTTAAGACCCATAGTGCTTAGAGCCATTTGAACCAGTTTTGAAACTTAATGCGCTAGATTCCTTGCGTCAAATTGGCTGAGACCCAACGTAGATTTCGATTTAGATCCGCACAATCCGTTTTCCACCCTGAACCAATCCCCTCCTGAAGTTAGTTAAGACAGAATTATTAAATAATAAGTTCAAGAAAAACAAACGTAGACAAATTAACGTTTTCATGAATTGTCTGAATGACTAGACTAGGTATTGTAAGTCCAAAGTACAGTAAAATGTCTGTTTCACAAAACACAACTTCCCTTACGTTTTTGTCTGGTATACACAATAAAAACCTACGTTCCGAAGCTATTATACATTCAGTTACTTATAACTGCAAAGACTTTACGTTACATACATTATATATCACTTTTATTCCCTCACACATTCAAGCACTAAAACAGAACTTAATGATGTTATTTAATAGAAATAATCAAAACGTCAGTAAAATATAAAATAATTACGTTTAAACAAATACTTTGCAGAAGACAGTTTTGTTCTGTTGCTGAAAGGCTAGATAAATCAACAAAGTTCTTCAGTGACTTTACCTAAAACGCATGAACTTATCAAGAAGTTATTTATTTATGAAAGCTCTAAATTGAGTGTTTTATGTAATTTTGTGTGTACAGTTCTGACATCATCAGCGTGGCGAGCGATCTGTAGTACTACGAACACTGAAACAATTTTCGTCTGCCAAGATCTTAACATCATTTATTCATATCGATTTACCGGTCTCGTCAATTCTCTGTTGTCATCTTCGGATCTATGTTAACATTATCATAGAGTTCCTCCTTCAGTGCAGTAAGTGGTGATATACAATGTATGTCCATTTTCGTATCATGAGCTATAATAAAAGTCAGCATGTCAATTTCAAAATAACAGCTATGTACCCACGTGTTATTGCGTCTATTACAATTGCTCACATTAATCGCATTCATCACCAATTTACGTTGAGTTGTAAAATGTTGATGATCGTGAGCACTTCTAATCGGTGTCATAACGTGTGTAAAATAGCTGTTAAACTGACGTGCCAACTTCTAAAACAGTTCACGATACCAACATGGACATAAATTGTATAATACCACGTAACGTAGTGAAGGTGAAGATTGCTAATAATGTAAACATAGATCAGAAGATAGCAACAAAGGATAGTCGAAACCACTAATCTATCTGAATAAATTATTTTAGCGATCTTGCCAGCTGATAACTTATTCAGTGCTCATAATTTTGCGTATCTCAAAATGTACTTTAGATAAGAAGCTGAAATTTTTACCGTCGTCAGCAGTTAACAAAATGTTGTACCTAGTTTCATCCCATTTGGAGTAGGGCAAAGGTCTGATTGAATTTGTAATAAATGTAAATGTCGTGTGACTAGGGCCTCCCGTCGGGTAGACCGTTCGCCGGGTGCAAGTCTTTCGATTTGACGCCACTTTGGCGACTTGCGCGTCGATGGGGATGAAATGATGAGGGTTAGGACAACACAACACCCAGTCCCTGAGCGGAGAGAATCTCCGACCCAGCCGCGATTCGATGCCACGCCCTTAGGATTGACATTCTGTCGCGCTGACCACTCAGCTACCGGGGGGCGGACAATTTGTAATTATGAAGGTAACATTTCGTCGCTTGTAAGGTGACGACCCCTCACGGCTGGAGCCGCAAACTGACCCATGCGAGAAACATTTGACATGATGAAGCTATGACTCGTTACATTATGCAGCTAGGTATCTGGATCGTGTACGTTTCTAGGCCGTCAAGTTTCGGGAAAGATGTCCAGCGAACCATTTTGGTTTCCATTACAGTAAGCCGTTGCTCTGGTTGTTCCGTTTCGAGTCAAGGTTCTGCAAGGCAACTTGGCGGGTTGTAGAACGGTATGTTTTCGACTTTAATCGCTCTGGTAGCTACTGGTCATTGTCGCCAATTTCAGCCAAGCATTGCTAACTCGATTTGTGATTTTGGGAACGAGTGAGCCGTCAGCAGTGATTTTAGAGCCAGGGTACGTGAAGAAATTTGTCTTTGTCACATCTTTTCCTCCACAATGCCACATATTGTAATAACATGTACTGTGAACGTTTGCATGTATGTATATTTTCACTAGCCTATTTGAGACGGTTTCCAGTTTATTGTTCACAAAACAGTTTCAAGTCAGAGCGTTTTGGACGCCTGAGCGACTCGAAGTGAAAATTCCACCCTATATTTTATACATGTTTGCAATTTTTATCAAAATGATTCTGCCAAGGCTGATCGACACATAACAATGTCGTATCCTGTTCATGTTGATACATTTAACGTGAGCAGAGATGTGTACAAGCACCCTTTCTTGCTATATGTCATTCGAGAATAGAGTGCAAACATTTGCAATTTGATGCAGCGAAATATTAGATTTGTTCCTTCCACTTGAAAGCCATCTATTAGGAAATGTCTTTGATATAATTCATCTTTACGAGAGTTGTTAGTCGCTGGAGAGATGTAAAACTTCTCTATGCACTGTATTCTTCTGATAGGGTAGTCACATCTTTAGCTGCGTATCGATAGTATATTTGTATGCTTTACTTTGAAATACATACTCTACTTACCAATCTGGCAGTTAAGTTTTCAGTTAGTTCAGTCATGCTGATGCAGAAGAAACATGCTCTTCGACTATCGCCCTACTTCCGCTGACCGACGGAACTAGTAGCATACTTCTCATTGCTGTGTACACTTTTATGGTTCAATTTGTTGTGGCCAAACGCCTTTCTCTTGTGTCTTACTGCGATGGCTATCTCTAACCTGCAACAGAACGTTGCCTGCTAACACACTTTGCCGTAATGTTCTGTTTACATGATTTTCATCTCTGTAGACGAGCTTTTTGTGACTAGGATTAAGTATCCTGTTGTGATCGAGAGGCGTTGTTCCATGTTCAAGGATCAAGATTGCTTTTTCATTATGTTACCTGTGAGTATAGGTCATGGCTCACATTACTATTCCACCTATTTAAGTGGTAACTGAGACTATGTAGGTTTTATTTTGTTCTGTTCCTTGAAGATTTGTGGCATTGTTTTCCATGCTGTCCTTTTGAAGAAAAATTTACCCTTTACACTAAATTATGGTGTCTGTTTAATGAATAATGACCAAATTGTAGTTCAGAGTCTCTTTAATTATTTTTCACCTTGAGGCCACTTACTATCTAACATGTCTGATCACTTCCCATTTGCTCACTTCTTCTTCGCCTAATTTCATAGCTGATGTATTTTCTGTATAAGAGAGGATGTATTATAAATTCAGTTGGTGTTAGCCGGTTTGCACTTAACGAAAGTAATTTTGCATCACTTAAACATCTGCTCAAGATTCCTTTATACTTATCGTTGCTCTGTGAAAGCTGTTCCTACTTCTGAACATCTCATTAATAGATTGCCTTGTTCTTCATTCAGGAGTAAAAATTTAATATACGAAGAGAATTATTTCCATGAAATTAACAATGATGTCAACTAGTTATGCTTTCAGTGAAATTTAAAAGGAGTAGGAAGGAGGCTTTCATATTATTCTCTCTAAAAACAAATAACAAGAATGTTTGCTCATGCATATGAGGATCTATTCTGATAGCATCTGCGTATCCTTCGCAGTGTTATGAGGCAGTTAATGCTCAAACTGTCACGCCATCTATTTTATAATGTAATATGCACATCCCAGTAGTCAATATAGGCGATTCTTTAAAGCTACGTGGTAACTGCAGACAGTATTCACTACCACCAAGGATTTCACAACTTATTACTTTTCCTTTTCCTTTCTTTTTACCACAGTGAGGGGGACCTGTTATTATCTGCACCTTTGGGAGCTTTCTTTACCTGTTTCGTAATTTGGAAGTCCACTTAGAAGGACCAATGTTCGGTGCTGAAAGCAGCCCTCAGTCAGGTATAAGACAGGGAATTAGCTGCTTCCATCTCTGCACAGCAAGCATGGTGGTAGCAGCTTGTGTTTCGCAAAAAAACTGTATTAATCAATTTTGGAGAGATAAAAATGTGAAATCAAGGTGTAACACTCGAAACTTGATTCCATGGAAGTAGCTATTGCCCACAGCCTAGCCACGAAAGAATGTTCTTTCATGTCTGAGTAACTGTGACTTTGATAGGCTCACAATAGTTATTTTGGTAGAGGCGCATTTTCCCATGTCTGTCTATATGCAAGCCTTTATGTTGGCCAGGTTAGAGACCTGTCATGTAATGGGAGAGATTTTCTGCCTTCTTTGTCATACCACACAACTATTGGTTAACCATGAAAAAACCCATGAGAGTAGCCATTTAATCAACTTGCTGCGACTGGCCAGTGAGGGTATGCTGGCTGATCCAGCTTAGTTTTGGATAGAGAAGACGGCAGTCACTAACTGCCTGGCTGCCAAAGAACAGACTTGACACGTGGGTGCTGCTGAGAATGTACTTCACTTAAGAGAGCTGCAGAGAGGCACGTCTCCATCTTAGAACAGAGTACAGATCTCAATCTGAGCTAAGAATTTGCAGTCGCTACTGCCGCTGCCTTCCACATTCACACTGTGCAAGTGTGCTAGGCATGAGGTGCTGATGCAATCACTGAGACCGAGGGGGGCGTGAGGCTGGTTAATTTACATCATGGTGTAGCTGCAAAGCCTTAGCTTTCACAGTCTGCTTGTTGCTATCGTCATGCACTTTGGCAATTCTGTGTTCACACTTGCTTTTCTGGGATTCTTTATTTACATTACTAACTACTTTCGCAGCCACTGGCGATATCCATGGTGTTTCATGTTATGGTTTAATGTGACCACCCACCTGTTCCAAGGCTATATTTCATAATCACAACATTTTTTCCACTTATTAAATGTGTTCTTGCCTAATTCAGTAGGTAAATAATGTTTTATGTTTTATTATACTAAACTAAATTGTTATAGCGATTACTAGTTTCCTCCTAGCAACTCGCACAATGCAGGTTTTTTGGAACAGAGGTTGCCACCACCAATTTCGCTGTGCAGAGATGTCCTATGCCTAACTGAGGGCTGCTTTCAGCAGTAGTTTATGACAATTTGATTCTTGAAACTTCCTGGCAGATTAAAACTGTTTGCCGGACCGAGACTCGAATTCGGGACCTTTGACTTTCGCGGGCAAGTTGTAATGGTACTTGAATTACGTAGCCATTACGGCAGCTCACCTGAACCTCTCGATACCAGCAATATTCTACTGTGTTTCTGTAAAGTAGTTAACATGTTTCTGAGACAACATCCAGATTTGATTTCATGAATGTAGAGGTACTTTGATACATCGATATGTTTATGTTGCAATGATATTATTCTTATGTGTATTCTTTTTTTTGTCACTATGATCTTTGACGTATTTGTACTTCTGAGTTTTGGGCGCGTAAGCGATGATTAGTTAGTTAAAGAGTCGGACCTTGAAAAAGTCAAATCTTGGACGTCATGTTGGAAAGACGCATAACGTAGTCAGCTTATAAAATGTGAACTTTAACAGTGAGGAAGATGTTTTCGAGTATGTTTTGTATTTTGAAGTGATGTTTTGTGTGTTACGTGATACTGCAACAAAAGCAATAAAAAAGAAGTGTAACTTAAATTCGGAGTGCTGATTATTTTTTTACGTCACCATTGTCTTGCAAAAGTGTAATCATCAAGAATGGTTTGTGAAACACATCTATAAAACTTTTGAATATAGCAGAATAAAACCTAGGCCTCTTTGCATCCGAGCTTGGAATCATCACCACCTAGATTTTCGACGATTGAGCCATGATTTTACAACGAGACCAGCGTGGGAAACACGAAAAGACGAGTGCCTAGTTTATTCATTATTCCATGAAATGACTTTATTAACTGTGCTCTAATGACACATGCCACGATAACTATGTTGTTGCCCGAAAATGCAGTATTTAGCAGTGTGAGCAAAACCACAATCATTATTAAATTTTGACCTTTGTTGTGGTAGGGTTGTTAGAAAGTGCTCTATCAAGTTTGTAAGGTAGGAGACGAGGTCCTGCCAGAAGTAAAGTTGTGAGGGCGGAGCGTGAGTCGTGCGTGGTAGCTCAGTGGTGGAGCACTTGTCCGCGAAAGGCAAAGGTCCCGAGTTCGAGTCTCGGTCCGGCACACAGTTTTAATCTGCCAGGAAGTTTCATATCAGCGCACATTCCACTGCAGAGTGAAAATCTCATTCTGGAATTTGATTCTTCTACGTTAACGTATACATTGGAGACATCTAAAGGAAACACTAAGGACTGCAGAAAATAACAGGTTTCTCTCACTGTAATAAAAGGAAAGGAAAAGAAGAAGTAATTAGCTGTGCAATCATTGGTGGTCCTAAAATATTGTAGCCACGTGAGGTGAAGTACCTGTACTTTCGTGCTTACTTGGGTCATTCCATGTAGTTTTCCTTCAATAAGACGTTATCCACTGTGGGAAGTTATTTCTCTTAAATTTGCATGATCTTATGGGGAGATTCCCTTCCCTGTAGCTTACCAGGAATCGGACTTACACCAT